>NC_064644.1:122960860-123262975 GCF_023864345.2 Schistocerca serialis cubense
GGCACTGTTGGAAAGTGTTTCTTTCATTTATTCAGTCCTTCACCAGCCTATAGATATGGTGTTGAGCACCATGTTCAGAAGTTGACACCTCAAACACATAAGCTGTACACAGGAGAGTTTCTTGGGTTTCACGATTTGTGACCACCTGGAAAAGAAAAATAGCACATTGTATATATACTGAAAATCTGTAGCACTCATTCATGATAATTTTAATCTCTATCAGACAATTATATAACTTCTAATTTTTTTTTTTTTTTCAGAGTTTGCCTCTTTTAAGAGAAACGTACAATGGAGCAGTTACAATTAAGCTATGTACTCTCAATGTCTGTAGGTGGGACTTACCTGTAGGATAGTGAAATTCTCAAGTACACTGTTCATCATGTACTTTTCAGGCAAGTGTTTCAACTTGTGGATGAAGTTGATCATGTATTCACACATTGGTGAGCGATGAATACGGTACACAAACCGTCCATTTTCGAACCTTGCATATTCTGTTTCAACCTTTTCCACTACTTGTTTACCAAATGAACATACCTTTGTAGAACAAGTAATAGTCATATTTTCATTACTTTCATACCTGCAATAAAAAAATTTTTTCTTAGGAATAGCAATTCTTATTATAAATACAGATGAAGTAACAGTTATTGTCAAATATTTGTGATAGTCAAATACTTGTAGTTTTGTTCACATCATTAGTAAGTGTTGTAAAGAGCATAATAATGTTTTAGTTAGCATATATATGGGTTGCACAACAAAACTGAAACACCATGAAAAATGTATGCGTTAACAGAAATGCAGAGGCTAGCCAAATCTGTAGGTTCCACTGTTGTATTTGGTCACAAACAGCACATGCACAGCACAGTGTCTTCAACATGTTGTGAGGTGTGTAGGATCAAAGGAAGTTTTATTTTAGTTGTCATCCTGGTAGTTCTGTAGTCTTAACCTATTGGTGCAGTAGCTGAATTTACAATGATATCAGTTGAATATTCATAATTAATTATTGTAATACTACTTAACGTGTTTGTTAAAAAATGGTGGAGAGTACCAATGTAGAAATGATGAACTATATTCATGCTTTGAGTGGCAAGGATCATATCTACACTGCTGGTGGACAGCAGTAGCAGACAAAGATCTTACACTGGCAACAGCCAGGCACGAGAAAAAGAACCAAAGCCATATGAAATAATGACTCAATTGGTAAAAGTAACGGTATTGCTGTATTAATGGTTCAACTCTGCAAGTGTTCACAACTGAAATACTGTCTAGTGGTTTCCACTGTGAATCACTGGATGGCTAGTTAGGGAGATCTGGCTACATAATGGAAACAGGGGGCTTGATTAGTTTGTTGGATGATAAAAATATTTCATAGGGAGGGTTGTATGGGATCAAGGGGTGGTTGGAATGCTAAAAAGGTCAGGTAATTAGAGGAGAATGAAACAAGTCACTTAAGAGCTCAAAATGATGTGTTACATCAGGTAAAAAATTACATTTCTAATAAAGAGATAGGAAAACAGATAATTTCAGACACTGAAAATCTATTTACAAAAGTTTAATTCCCCTCTCCCCCTCCCTAATTTCTTAAATCTTGACTTTGCAGCTGCATCACACCACTTCTCTGCCCCATCACGCCACTTCTTCGCCTACAATTATCTCCATAGCTGTAGTGGCTGGTTGTTGTTTCAAATATTTGAGGTCAATGATCTCTCAGATTTTCTCAGCACAACTCATTTATACTGAGCTTCCTAGTGTTCAGCAGAGTCAGTGTTTCCATTTTCAGCACAATATTCAACAACCAGTGCATGCTCTGTAAAACAAAAGAACATCAAAAGCTGCAGAGGATGTTGGGAACTTATCTCTGCTTTAACTAAAGCTCAGCTACAACTAGAGGTGTGAGATCAACAATAGATCACAGTCCAGCTGGTGTCCAAGCAGCAAGTAAACAAATAGCAAAACTCAAAGCATCTGAAGAAGATGGCTAGGTCAGTCGTCAAAATATCATCCAGAAAATGGACACAACAACTCAGCTGATCACCCAGAAGCTCACTATTATTTGAGGGCTGCCTCAAACATATCCTTTGCTGCAGAGTGGCTGTTCTTTTCATCTTCTTCCCTTTCTTGATCATCATCAGACTCTTGCTCAACATTATACTGCTGCAACGCAGGATTGATCATCTGATCATGTTCTAGTTTTTCATTGGCAACAGCAGTAATATCACCTTCTGCTAGCCATTCCGCAATATCAGCAGGCTGGATACGATTTTAATGAGTTTTCAAATCAGTGACCCACAATGTCTGACTCATTATTTTATGGAAGTTCTTGCTCTTAATTTAGGCTAGGGCAAATTTACTTCGGTTTTCTGAAGTTCTCCCAGACTTGAGTAGTGGTGTAAATTATTATGCTGAATCTTTTTATTGCTTCCAAAAGATCACAACATTCTTCTGTTTTCTTGAACAAAGCACTGACGCATTTCCTCCTGTAATATCATTTTAACTGACACCCTGCTCCACTGGTTGGATTGCTGAAGTCATGTGGTGGTGGGGGGAGGGGGGGGGGCTTGTGGCGTTGTCTAGCAATACAACTGCATGGGAGGTAGTTTTTTTTAGTTCAAGTACTTTCACCATCCAAGCACTTTTTTACCATCATAAGAACGGGAAGTGTTGATGTGTGTGTTTTTGAAGGGTCTTGGGTTCTTGAATTTGCTGATTACAAACAACGGCAATTTGCAGTCACCCCTTGCATTGCTACAGGTTGGAATAGTCAGCCTATCCTTTGCTAGTCTTCTTCCTGGGACTGTTCCATTGTCAGAGGCAAGGTTTTTTTTTTTTTTTTTTTTGAAGCAGCATTTTCTAGTTTGGTTCTGTTTCATCCATGTTGTACAAGTGGCTAACTACCAGTTGACTTTCTGAGACTATATTTCAAAATTCCCCCCATGAACCATGGACCTTGCCGTTGGTGGGGAGGCTTGCGTGCCTCAGCGATACAGATGGCCGTACCGTAGGTGCAACCACAACGGAGGGGTATCTGTTGAGAGGCCAGACAAACATGTGGTTCCTGAAGAGGGGCAGCAGCCTTTCAGTAGTTGCAGGGGCAACAGTCTGGATGATTGACTGATATGGCCTTGTAACATTAACCAAAACGGCCTTGCTGTGCTGGTACTGCGAACGCCTGAAAGCAAGGGGAAACTACACCCATAATTTTTCCCGAGGACATGCAGCTTTACTGTATGATTAAATGATGATGGCGTCCTCTCGGGTAAAATATTCCAGAGGTAACATAGTCCCCCAGTCGGATCTCCGGGCGGGAACTACTCAAGAGGACGTCGTTATCAGGAGAAAGAAAACTGGCATTCTACGGATCGGAGCGTGGAATGTCAGATCCCTTAATCGGGCAGGTAGGTTAGAAAATTTAAAAAGGGAAATGGATAGGTTAAAGTTAGATATAGTGGGAATTAGTGAAGTTCGGTGGCAGGAGGAACAAGACTTTTGGTCAGGTGATTACAGGGTTATAAATACAAAATCAAATAGGGGTAATGCAGGAGTAGGTTTAATAATGAATAAAAAAATAGGAGTGCGGGTTAGCTACTACAAACAGCATAGTGAACGCATTATTGTGGCCAAGATAGACACAAGGCCCATGCCTACTACAGTAGTACAAGTTTACATGCCAACTAGCTCTGCAGATGATGAAGAAATTGATGAAATGTATGACGAGATAAAAGAAATTATTCAGGTAGTGAAGGGAGACGAAAATTTAATAGTCATGGGTGACTGGAATTCGTCAGTAGGAAAAGGGAGAGAAGGAAATATAGTAGGTGAATATGGATTGGGGGGAAGAAATGAAAGAGGAAGCCGCCTTGTAGAATTTTGCACAGAGCATAACTTAATCATAGCTAACACTTGGTTCAAGAATCATGAAAGAAGGTTGTATACCTGGAAGAATCCTGGAGATACTAAAAGGTATCAGATAGATTACATAATGGTAAGACAGAGATTTAGGAACCAGGTTTTAAATTGTAAGACATTTCCAGGGGCAGATGTGGATTCTGACCACAATCTAGTGGTTATGAACTGCAGATTGAAACTGAAGAAACTGCAAAAAGGCGGGAATTTAAGGAGATGGGACCTGGCTAAACTGAAAGAACCACAGGTTGTAGAGAGTTTCAGGGAGAGCATAAGGGAACAATTGACAGGAATGGGGGAAAGAAATACAGTAGAAGAAGAATGGGTAGCTCTGAGGGATGAAGTAGTGAAGGCAGCAGAGGATCAAGTAGGTAAAAAGACGAGGGCTAATAGAAATCCTTGGGTAACAGAAGAAATATTGAATTTAATTGATGAAAGGAGAAAATATAAAAATGCAGTAAATGAAGCAGGCAAAAAGAAATACAAACGTCTCAAAAATGAGATTGACAGGAAGTGCAAAATGGCTAAGCAGGGACGGCTAGAGTACAAATGTAAGGATGTAGAGGCTTGTCTCACTAGGGGTAAGATAGATACTGCCTATAGGAAAATTAAAGAGACCTTTGGAGAGAAGAGAACCACTTGTATGAATATCAAGAGCTCAGATGGCAACCCAGTTCGAAGCAAAGAAGGGAAGGCAGAAAGGTGGAAGGAGTATATAGAGGGTTTATACAAGGGCGATGTACTTGAGGACAATATTATGGAAATGGAAGAGGATGTAGATGAAGACGAAATGGGAGAAAAGATACTGCGTGAAGAGTTTGACAGAGCACTGAAAGACCTGAGTCCAAACAAGGCCCCAGGAGTAGACAACATTCCATTAGAACTACTGATGGCCTTGGGAGAGCCAGTCATGACAAAACTCTACCATCTGGTGCGCAAGATGTATGAGACAGGCGAAATACCCACAGACTTCAAGAAGAATATAATAATTCCAATCCCAAAGAAAGCAGGTGTTGACAGATGTGAAAATTACCGAACTATCAGTTTAATAAGTCACAGCTGCAAAATACTAACGCGAATTCTTTACAGACGAATGGAAAAACTGGTAGAAGCGGACCTCGGGGAGGAACAGTTTGGATTCCGTAGAAATGTTGGAACACGTGAGGCAATACTAACCCTACGACTTATCTTAGAAGAAAGATTAAGAAAAGGCAAACCTACGTTCCTAGCATTTGTAGACTCAGAGAAAGCTTTTGACAACGTTAACTGGAATACTCTCTTTCAAATTCTGAAGGTGGCAGGGGTAAAATACAGGGAGCGAAAGGCTATTTACAATTTGTACAGAAACCAGATGGCAGTTATAAGAGTCGAGGGGCATGAAAGGGAAGCAGTGGTTGGGAAAGGAGTGAGACAGGGTTGTAGCCTCTCCCCGATGTTATTCAATCTGTATATTGAGCAAGCAGTAAAGGAAACAAAAGAAAGGTTCGGAGTAGATATTAAAATCCATGGAGAAGAAATAAAAACTTTGAGGTTCGCCGATGACATTGTAATTCTGTCAGAGACAGCAAATTACTTGGAAGAGCAGTTGAACGGAATGGACAGTGTCTTGAAAGGAGGATATAAGATGAACATCAACAAAAGCAAAACGAGGATAATGGAATGTAGTCAAATTAAATCGGGTGATACTGAGGGGATTAGATTAGGAAATGAGACACTTAAAGTAGTAAAGGAGTTTTGCTATTTAGGGAGTAAAATAACTGATGACGGTCGAAGTAGAGAGGATATAAAATGTAGACTGGCAATGGCAAGGAAATCGTTTCTGAAGAAGAGAAATTTGTTAACATCGAGTATAGATTTAAGTGTCAGGAAGTCGTTTCTGAAAGTATTTGTGTGGAGTGTAGCCATGTATGGAAGTGAAACATGGGCGATAACCAGTTTGGACAAGAAGAGAATAGAAGCTTTCGAAATGTGGTGCTACAGAAGAATGCTGAAGATAAGGTGGGTAGATCACGTAACTAATGAGGAGGTATTGAATAGGATTGGGGAGAAGAGAAGTTTGTGGCACAACTTGACTAGAAGAAGGGATCGGTTGGTAGGACATGTTTTGAGGCATCAAGGGATCACAAATTTAGCATTGGAGGGCAGCGTGGAGGGTAAAAATCGTAGAGGGAGACCAAGAGATCAATACACTAAGCAGATTCAGAAGGATGTAGGTTGCAGTAGGTACTGGGAGATGAAGAAGCTTGCACAGGATAGAGTAGCATGGAGAGCTGCATCAAACCAGTCTCAGGACTGAAGACAACAACAACATTTCAAAATTTTCAACAAATTCCCTACTTGTCATCAGAAAATTTTTCACCTGAAATAGCAACTTGCCTAATGCTGTGACAATTTTTCCACAGGTGAAGCCAACTTTCACTTGCTTGGAATACGTCATCTTCGCCACCCAATTTTTGTTGCAACTGAATTGCTGTTTCTTTTATGATGGGGCCTGATAGTGGGATCCCCTTATATCCTTCCTGGCAAAACTGAGTCCCCACAGCATCTTACATGAGCTTGAGTTTTGATTTTTTCAATGCTTTTCTAGTTTTTAAGTTTTTGTACAGAAACCACATATTGATCATACAGTGCTGCCCATAAACTGTCAAGATCTTTCGTGTAACATTACGAAGTAGCCCACTGGAAACAATTATGCAAGTACATCATAGTATAATCATTACCTTAATTTTTTAATGACACAAGTGCCCATTAAATTAGTAAACCATAGTGAAATGTGATTTGCCAACATATTTTCCTGTGGATTTTTTTATCACTGTACTGGGGGATAGATAATTGCTGGCAATTGTTCACTGCCATTAAATTTAGACAGACACGAAAGAATAAAAGAAAGCTTCAGCACATCAACTAAAAATAAAGAAGTTTTGAAGATTAAACTTCCTGGCAGATTAAAACTGTGTGCCGGACCAAGACTCGAACTCGGTCTGGCACACAGTTTTAATCTGCCAGGAAGTTTCATGTCAGTGCACACTCCACTGTAGAGTGAAAATTTCATTCTAGTTTTGAATATTATTTACAAATTAGTAAATTCTCCCCAAAGGTAACTTGAGTCCCAATAAAAACAAAAGAAACCAGTGATGGAATTAATTTAAAGAGAGAAGACTTTTGGAAGTTTATAAAAGAGATTTAAATACAAAGATTTTGATGATATGCTACCAGTTACCAGGATGAAAGAAACAAAGTTCTGAGATGCAATAGTTTATCATTATGACTAGCTTGACAATATTTTCTGAGTAGACTTTCATACAAAATAAAAATAATTGAAGAAGGAAACATTATCCTTACAGGTGATTACCATCTAAAGATCCATTTCATTGCAAAATATCTGAGAAAATAAAATAAATAACAAAAAAATATTTATGTTATACTGAAACAAAAGAGAGAGAAATTGTGTCAATAAAAATTGCATCACTGACTTAGTGTTCAATTATCTCTCATTTGAAATGGTCAACATTAATTCACAATCTAAGGAAAAGCTGTGCCATTATGTATTATAGTGTATTGTAAGTAAAGGAAATTCCTTAAGCAGCAGGTCTGCTCAGGATTGATTAACTTTGAGAGATGGATTGTTATTGGACATTATATTTCATTAGAAAGATACCCAATTACATTTCATGAGATTGATCAAAGGCAAAGTTATAACTACTGTTGAATTAATTTTAATCATTTGTTATTTTAAATAAAGCACATAAGCTACAGGTTGTTTTTTGATGTTGAGTAAAACTAGTTTATGACATGCAGCCAATATATTGTGTCGTATCCTTGTATATCCATACAGATTGCTTACAGCTGTGTGTCATTTTGCAGAATACGAAAGCAGAGGTTGGACAGTACTACGCCGTTCAATAAAACATTTAACTGTAGCAAATGTTGTCTACTCATTATTGAAAAGTTAAACTGTGTACTTGCAACTGGCTAATGGCAGCTGGTACTAAGGCAGTTCATATTCAGTGTTACACATAACTGCTTGTATTCATATGAAATTTAAATAAATTATATAAAAAATAAACTTGTGCAGGATCAGAGTAATATCAAATTTATGAGCAGGCTATATATACATATTTATATTTCTCCATATATGTGCGCATGTCATAAGAGTTGTTTCCTGTAGAGGTTGTGAAGCATCATTCACTACCAATATATAATTCGTGTAAAACAGTACAAGAAGTGTTGACTGCAGCCAAGATTGTATAATTAACCACATTACAAGAAGTGGGGATCCGGAACTGCCAATTCATAAAGTAATGTTTGTTTGAGATGTAATTGCATAGGTACTCCTCCATCAGAAAAGGTCAAAACAATGTCCTGCAATGTTGAGAGAGCATTGTGTCAGATCTAAGCAGATTTGAATGTGGGAAAATTGTTGGTGCTCATATGGTGTGTGCTTCCATAAACATGGGAGTCAGAGTGTTTAATATGGTGCCTCTTGAAACACTATAGATGCATACCACATATAGGAAAGTGGAAAATCATCTGCTAAATCACAACATGAACGAAAGTGTGTCGAGTGATCACGATGGTCAGTCACTGAAGAATATTGTAATAAAAAACAAGAGGGCGACAGCTAGAAAAGTCACTGCAGAATGGAATGTCACACTCACATACTCCTGTAAACACAACAATAATACAAAGGGAGCTCCATAAGCATTGAATGGCAGGGTGAGCTGTAATTCTACACCAATCATCAGTGATGCAAATGCTCTTAGCAGGAAAACATGGTGCAGAAGCCATAAAACATGGACTAAGGAGCTCAGGAAGAACGTCATCTAGTCAGATGAGCCTCGTTTCACCATGTTTCCAATTTTAAACGAGTCTACATTCCAGCAGCGAAACATGGTGGGAGTTCGGTGATGATTTGGCTAGTCATATCGTGTATTTTTTTTGGCCCCACTGTTACTCTACAAGGTCATATAACTGCCAAGGATTATGTGACCATTTTGGCTGATCACATCCATCCCTTAGTACAAAGTCTGTTTTTCATAGTGGTGTTGCTGGGTTCCAAGATGATGGGGCCCCTGTTCACACAGCTTCCACAGTCCAGGACTAGTTGTGTGAGCACCGGGATGAACTGTTGCATTTCCTTTGCCCACCAGTGCCACCAAAACTCAATATTGTTGAGCCTTGTGGTTGTCTTTGGAGAGAAGTGTGTGGGATCACTATCCACCTTTGTTATTGATACCAGAACTTGCCACTGTTTTGCTGAACGAATGGTACAAGGTACCTTTGAACGCCCCTACAGGACCTGTGTTTATCCATTCAGAGACAAGTGTAAGATGTTTCAAATGCTAACCATTTTCTCCACACTGTATTAGGCATGATACAGTGTTGCTCTTGTGGTGTTTCAATTTTTTTGTCCATCCCCTGTATACGTCCAATAACTATTTCATATGGCTACAATATTTTTTTAACAGAAGTAAATCCATATTTTCAAAACTGCAATTGTAGATCTCAAAGGAATGTCCCTAAAAGGAAGCAGAACTCACTGGCTTGTAACTCCATAGAAGGCTCCAGCTTCGTCCTGGATGTTAGTGTTCAGATCTGCCCAGAATTTGACAAGGAAAAATGCATTCTGCGGTCCTTTGTCATAAAGCTCTTTCAAGCCACCTTTCTTCTCAGGAAACTTATCATAAATCTGCCGGACATCAACTGCCTGTGGAATCAAGAAGTATGATTAGTAAAGTAATAAAATATTAAATTAATAATTAAAAAAAGCTTTTGTCTTGGAACAAAATAATATGTCCTGCTATGCACTATGACAAAAATTTGTGTTTTTTATGTGAATATCAGGTATTTCTAATTCAAGAATTGGATCATCACATGAAGTCCTTCATCCTGCCCTGCCTCATTATTTATCACATTAGGAAGTACTAACAATATGGAAAGGATAGATTGCTACTCGCACACAGAGGCAACATCGAATCACAGACATGCACAAAGGAAAGGAAGGCTAGAAATGTTTAAGCTTCTGGACACAGTGTTTCCTCAGTTGTAGAACTCACACACAGTCACACAACAACAATTCTACATCTACATCTACATCTATACTCCGCGAGCCACCTTACGGTGTGTGGCGGAGGGTACTTATTGTACCACTATCTGATCCCCCCTTCCCTGTTCCATTCACGAATTGTGCGTGGGAAGAACGACTGCTTGTAAGTCTCCGTATTTGCTCTAATTTCTCGGATCTTTTCGTTGTGATCATTACGCGAGATATATGTGGGCGGTAGTAATATGTTGCCCATCTCTTCCCGGAATGTGCTCTCTCGTAATTTCGATAATAAACCTCTCCGTATTGCGTAACGCCTTTCTTGAAGTGCCCGCCACTGGAGCTTGTTCAGCATCTCCGTAACGCTCTCGCGCTGACTAAATGTCCCCATGACGAATCGCGCTGCTTTTCGCTGGATCATGTCTATCTCTTCTATTAATCCAACCTGGTAAGGGTCCCATACTGATGAGCAATACTCAAGAATCAGACGAACAAGCGTTTTGTAAGCTACTTCTTTCGTCGATGAGTCACATTTTCTTAGAATTCTTCCTATGAATCTCAACCTGGCGCCTGCTTTTCCCACTATTTGTTTTATGTGATCATTCCACTTCAGATCGCTCCGGATAGTAACTCCTAAGTATTTTACGGTCGTTACCGCTTCCAATGATTTACCACCTATGGCATAATCGTACTGGAATGGATTTCTGCCCCTATGTATGCGCATTATATTACACTTATCTACGTTTAGGGAAAGCTGCCAGCTGTCGCACCATGCATTAATCCTCTGCAGGTCCTCCTGGAGTACGTACGAGTCTTCTGATGTTGCTACTTTCTTGTAGACAACCGTGTCATCTGCAAATAGCCTCACGGAGCTACCGATGTTGTCAACTAAGTCATTTATGTATATTGTAAACAATAAAGGTCCTATCACGCTTCCCTGCGGTACTCCCGAAATTACCTCTACATCTGCAGATTTTGAACCGTTAAGAATGACATGTTGTGTTCTTTCTTCTAGGAAATCCTGAATCCAACCACAAACCTGGTCCGATATTCCGTAAGCTCGTATTTTTTTCACTAAACGTAAGTGCGGAACCGTATCAAATGCCTTCCTGAAGTCCAGGAATACGGCATCAATCTGCTCGCCAGTGTCTACGGCACTGTGAATTTCTTGGGCAAATAGGGCGAGCTGAGTTTCACATGATCTCTGTTTGCGGAATCCATGTTGGTTATGATGAAGGAGATTTGTATTATCTAAGAACGTCATAATACGAGAACACAAAACATGTTCCATTATTCTACAACAGATTGACGTAAGCGAAATAGGCCTATAATTATTCGCATCTGATTTATGACCCTTCTTGAAAATGGGAACGACCTGCGCTTTCTTCCAATCGCTAGGTACTTTACGTTCTTCCAGCGATCTACGATAAATTGCTGATAGAAAGGGGGCAAGTTCTTTAGCATAATCACTGTAGAATCTTAAGGGTATCTTGTCTGGTCCGGATGCTTTTCCGCTACTAAGTGATAGCAGTTGTTTTTCAATTCCGATATCGTTTATTTCAATATTTTCCATTTTGGCGTCCGTGCGAAGGCTGAAGTCAGGGACCGTGTTACGATTTTCCTCAGTGAAACAGTTTCGGAACACTGAATTCAGTATTTCTGCCTTTCTTCGGTCGTCCTCTGTTTCGGTGCCATCGTGGTCAACGAGTGACTGAATAGGGGATTTAGATCCGCTTACCGATTTTACATATGACCAAAACTTTTTAGGGTTCTTGTTTAGATTGTTTGCCAATGTTTTATGTTCGAATTCGTTGAATGCTTCTCTCATTGCTCTCTTTACGCTCTTTTTCGCTTCGTTCAGCTTTTCCTTATCAGCTATGATTCGACTACTCTTAAACCTATGATGAAGCTTTCTTTGTTTCCGTAGTACCTTTCGTACATGATTGTTATACCACGGTGGATCTTTCCCCTCGCTTTGGACCTTAGTCAGTACGAACTTATCTAAGGCGTACTGGACGATGTTTCTGAATTTTTTCCATTTTTGTTCCACATCCTCTTCCTCAGAAATGAACGTTTGATGGTGGTCACTCAGATATTCTGCGATTTGTGCCCTATCACTCTTGTTAAGCAAATATATTTTCCTTCCTTTCTTGGCATTTCTTATTACACTTGTAGTCATTGATGCAACCACTGACTTATGATCACTGATACCCTCTTCTACATTCACGGAGTCGAAAAGTTCCGGTCTATTTGTTGCTATGAGGTCTAAAACGTTAGCTTCACGAGTTGGTTCTCTATCTGCTCGAAGTAATTCTCGGACAAGGCAGTCAGGATAATGTCACAAGAGTCTCTGTCCCTGGCTCCAGTTCTGATTGTGTGACTATCCCATTCTATACCTGGTAGATTGAAGTCTCCCCCTATTACAATAGTATGATCACGAAACTTCTTCACGACGTTCTGCAGGTTCTCTCTGAGGCGCTCAACTACTACGGTTGCTGATGCAGGTGGTCTATAGAAGCATCCGACTATCATATCTGACCCACCTTTGATACTTAACTTAACCCAGATTATTTCACATTCGCATTCGCTAATAACTTCACTGGATATTATTGAATTCTTTACTGCTATAAATACTCCTCCACCATTGGCGTTTATCCTATCCTTGCGGTATATATTCCATTCTGTGTCTAGGATTTCGTTACTGTTCACTTCCGGTTTTAACCAACTTTCCGTTCCTAATACTATATGCGCACTATTTCCTTCAATAAGAGATACTAATTCAGGAACCTTGCCCTGGATACTCCTGCAGTTTACCAATATTACGTTAACTTTTCCTGTTTTTGGTCTCTGAGGACGGACGTTCTTTATCAACGATGATAATGTCCTCTCTGGTAAGCCGTCAGGTATTTTATCGTTTCGCCCAAGGTGGGGTCCCTCTAACCTAAAAAACCCCCGTGTGCACGCCACACGTACTCTGCTACCCTAGTAGCTGCTTCCGGTGTGTAGTGCACAAGCAAATGGCTACTGTCTTCTAAAGCACCTGGAGAGAATAGTGTGTGTGTGTGTGTGTGTGTGTGTGTGTGTTGTTGTTGTTGTTGTTGTTGTTGTTGTGTGAATGTGCGAGAGCTCTACTTCTGAGTAAAGACTTTGTACAAAAGCTTTAACATTTTTAGCATTCCTTTTCTTGGTGCCTGTGTGTGACTCAATGCCTCCTCTACGTAGTGAGTAGCAATCAATCCTCTCCACATTGTTGTTATTCCATCCTAGACTTTCCATTGTTTGATTAGTATGTCAGCACACACTATTTGGTTCAATTCTAGCGTCCGATTCCACTCGTCGGCTTTGAGCAATGACGTCATACCCAAGGCAGAGATGCTACATAGAGGCAACCTATGAAAGCAGCGGATCATACTCATAAACAAACAAATGTAGCATATGATAAAACTACAAACACAGTTCACGTGATTAATTACTTAGCCGCAAATTATACTGACAAGAATTAAAGGTAATGAAAATAAATAAGAACAGAAAAAAGAAGTATACATGTCTAAAATAAATTATTATTGTAATTTATGCAAGTAAGAAAAGCACAGAGCACCATTAAATCCAGTACAGTATAGCGCATAGTGAAGTCATAATATTATGAATCAGCATTAACTTTTAATACTAACTGCTAAATCTAATGGGATGAGTACACAAGTCACAAAAATTGACAAAAAGTGGGGTCTAACAAATACTGAAATCAGCAACTGGAACTGACCTATATAGATTAATTCCAGTTACCGATTCCAACCATTCCACAGTTAGTTTTTTAGATAGTTTTAACAACAAGGCTGTGCATTAAATTGTTTCAGGATTTCTACATATGGTATTACTATCTTCATTACTTACCATGAAAAAGAGGAAAATTTGGAAGCTATACCTACACTAGTTATTAATTTTTTGCAGTAGTTCTGAGATCAATAAGAAATTTAGAAATCCTAGAAAAACATAGTCCACAAATATACAGCAAAAATGTCCAAAATTATGAACCATCAAAAAGTTGGAATCGGGTTCCAGCCATTCAATGATTCATTATTTAGATAGTGTTTTCAGCACATGTGTGTAGTAAAATGTAGGTTAATATGATTTCTGCATTCCTAATGGCTATCTGAACTACTGCAAAACAGTTACTAATATTGGAATCGGTAACTAGAATTGACCTATATAGAAGGCCAGTTCTAGATACCGATTCCAATTTTTGTAATTCACCACAGTAGCTTTAGAGAGCAATTACAAATGTAGAAGTGGTATTACGTTTCTGTGCATATAACTGCAAAAATAATTTACATATGAATCATGGAGCGGTTGGAATCTGTAACTGGAATTTAACTACATAGGTTAATTCTAGCTATCCATTCCAATATTTTATTTTTTGCAGACATTCATTTGTCATGTACTGGCTTTTCTTTTAGAATTTAAAGTGTCAAGTTTCTCCACATTTTATGCTACTGTTTCATGTTTGTTGTCATTCATTTAATTTTCCCCTTTTTCTGATACATGCACCTCCACTTTCCTGCGCTTCTCCCATTAGATTCAATAATTAATGTAAAATTAATGCTTTTTCATAGCACATAACTTAACCCATGCACTTTACTTTTATTCAATCTAAAGGGTCTCTTTGCTTTTCTAGTCGCAGGAATTGCGAGAATACTTCTTACCAGACACGAAATTTTTTAAAAATTCTTGTTCTTATTTTCGTTATCTTCAGTTTGTTTCAGTATAATTCATAACTAAGTAAATAATTGCGTGAATGTGACTGTAATTTTATCATATGCTACATTCGTTTGTTTATGATTGTGATCTGTTGCTTTCATAGATTGCCTATACATAGCATCTTTGCCTTAGGTTTGACATCATTGCTCAAAGCCGATGAGTGGAATCGGATACAAGAATTTATCCCAGTATTTCCCATAGATAATGTTGAAATGAGTGAACCTCCTTGTGCTGATCAATCAGATCCATTAGAACTACTTGTTTCTTTGTCTGCTATGTGTTTAACATTGTGCAGCATTATGTTCAATGGCAGCCATATTGTTTCTACTAAGAATCACAAATCCAGTCATTTGTTTTGTTTTTTTTTTTTAATCACTTCACTTCACATAGATAATGAATGTTACATGTTATATTAGGTAATACTTATTTTGCAGCACCTGATAATTTCTCTGGTTCTCTCTTTCTCTTTTTATGGCCTTTTTTATGTTCATCACACACATGATTGCATGCTCAAGCATAATTTTTACCTGCAACCTGTAGTTAATATCCTGTACAAACAAAAAGACACGAAACCTTGTGCACTCTTAATTACTGTCATCTGCGGGCTTTTCATCCTTCCTTCTAATTGATGGTTCCCATTGGCCATCTTTTCCCCTATTTACACAGTTCTGACATTCATGGAACACACAGTACATCACCTGACTCCACAGCTTAATATGTTACATACAGCTTGTCTGTTGCAAGCAATTCTATGCACCAGTTCACTTGTTCTCATGCCCTTACAGCACTAAAAACTGGAGCCATCATAGAGATCCACACCAGAACCACTGCACATACATTAATCAACTGTCATTCTCTATTTACATCCTGGGGTCTAATTAACAGATCACCCTTTTGTCAACCAAGCAGCTACCTTCATTTCTTTATTTTCTCAAGTGGTTACCCATGAATTGCCTCCATTCTGAAAACTGATTATTGTTCAAGTAGCACAGCAGTTGCAGTTTGTTTTACTTTTTACCTTCCTTTGTTCATGATGTCATGATCTGCTTCTCACCACCTTTCTCTACTGCCTTTAAAATACACCTTTCCTATTTCATTGTCCAAATTTTTCTACACACACGCCCAAAAGAAATTTACATCAGAGATGCAATTTCTCATGGTTATCTGAGGAATGTAATGCAGCAGTGTATAATTTCTACAGTTTCTGTCAACAGTTGTTTTCAATACTTGCTAGGTATGAAAGATTAAATGCTGCATCAAATCTGAGCAGCAGTGGTACATCCTTTATACTGAAATTATTTTCAACTTCCAATATAAACAACTACAAAAATATTGCCAGTAATTTAGAATGGATGGGGAACACACGCACACACGCACACACACACACACACACACACACACACACACACACACACAGACCAGGTATTACCCGCCAAGGTTTCATACTCATCACATACGTAGAACAGAAATCAGTTTTTTCTCATATCAACATCTACTTACCTCTAACAGTGGCACAGAGTAGCTGGCTGATTCACCTATGTGCACAAACAAATGTTTGTGGTACTGAAACAAGAAAAAAAATATTTGTAAGTAAAATAACTCATTAAAGCTGCAGAAATAACAGTATATACAAATAGCTTGTTCTGTCAACAATTTTGCAGTACAAAATTTGTAGTTTGCAGTGCAGGAGCAGTGACAGTCATAAAAACAGTAATGCTAAAATAATACCAGAAGTAAAAGCCCATAAATACATAAACCACAAGATTTAAATAATTTAAGATGAGAAAATAACAACTCACTCAGCAGTAAAAGCACTTTGTCATCAAAAGGAACATAAACGAGATTGAAAACTTCACACTGCAGTCAGCCAGGACTACCGCATTCGCTCAAGTGCTCGTGTGTGTGTGTGTGTGTGTGTGTGTGTGTGTGTGTGTGTGTGTGTGTGCGTGTGTGGGTGGAGTGGGGGGGGGGGGGGGGGGGGGGGGGGGGGGGGGGGGGGGGGGGGGGGGGGGGAGGGGGGGCTATGGAACTTCTGAGGCTTGTGCAAGTGCACTTTAACTACTCAATGCTTCTACTATTCAGCAAGCTGTTACCTTTATCCTTAAATCATTTACATCCTCCTAAGTCTTTTCATTGACATATTTAAATCACAAAATACTCATAACTGCTACCAAGACTATAAAAAAGATTCTCCATTTAAAGACAGGACAAAAAACTTGATAGTAAATAAACTATGATAAAAGGTAAAGGCTGGGACACAAGACTGCTGATACAGCGCAACCCTTCTATCCACCGCGGCACTGGGAGACAGAGGGCTGGGACGTTCCTCAGCCCAACCACCCTTTACCCCTGGGAAAGATCCCAAGTACTCATATTGACATGAGGCTGAGTGGACCTTGAGCCAGTCTGGTGTGACTGGGAATGAGGAAAAATCCCTGCCCATTGCCCATACTTGGTTTGAACTCAGGATCTCCAGGGCCATAGTGCAGTGCTTTAGCCACAAGGCAATTATGGTTCCCAAATAAACTATGAGGAAGGAAAAGTAAGATAGGCATTTCCTTCTCATTCTCTTTGCACTAAAAGTAAATCAATCTATCAAATAATGTTTTATTATTAGTTTCTATATAACAGGGGAAAATCAGTAGCAACTAATCACTCAAGTTGAAGAAAGCTAAATTTATCTGTACATGAAATGTGTTTTTAATTATATGAAGTTTACTGCAACAGCAACTATGCCAAACATCTGTTCTAGAGGACTTAATCTCAGTTTCTAATCGCAGATATAGAGTAGAGAATTTAGGAGAACTTCAAAAAATAGTGTCGAACTCTGATGTCAGTCTGTCTTCAATCTTCACAGTTTAGGTAAGTAAAATCCCAAACACTGACAAAAATAACACCGGTATCTAATCACTTTTATTATATTTCCTGCTTTCCTATTTACTTTTGCCTTTTAAAAGTATTTGTGGTTCCACTGGGGCATGGGACGGAAGACCAAGCTGTTTGGTCCACCCCCCCCCCCCCCCCCCCCAAAAAAAAAAAGAAATAAATAAATCCACTGGCTAGTCCACTGAGGCAGAATATTACTTGAATAAAATTCTGTTAACTACTGTTGGTCAATTTAAACCTTGAGCTCATCACAAAGACAATAACACAGTAATGATAAGATGCATTTTTCTTGGGTACTTATTTACACTCACTTTCATTGGAAGACTGAGTAATTATGTGAATCTACAAGAACAAGTGCCACTTTCATCATTGATTAATTAAATAAATTGATTATGTATCTTTTATAAACAGACTACTGCTTAATGATTGCAGTAAGAACTACACGTGCAAAAACTTACAGTATCGGCATCTTGCTGCTGTTCCATGAAGGCAGAGAATTCAACGAGACGGAGCTTATGCGTTGCAATAGCACGACCTTCCCATGGAGGTGGTGGTGGGGCCTGCAGTGTCATGTCACTAGAGGACACAGCTGTTGCTGGCTTCCCACCATAAGGAGGTTGTGCAAAAGGCTTAACACTGAAAAACAAACAACAATCAGAGTAGTTATATATAGTTTTATTATGATAATAGAATAGTAGAAATGGTCTCTTTAACATAGAAGAGATTTGAACTGTGAATATTCACAATGCAAATTGTAATTAAAAAGAAACAGAAAAATTCTATTTACAGAGAGCAAGCAGATACAAGCTTACAGATAAATACAGGGTTATTATAAATGATTGAAGCGATTTCACAGCTCTACAATAACTTTATTATTTGAGATATTTTCACAATGCTTTGTACACACATACAAAAACTCAAAAAGGTTTTTTAGGCATTCACAAATGTTCGATATGTGCCCCTTTCGTGATTCGGCAGACATCAAGCCGATAATCAAGTTCCTCCCACACTCGGCGCAGCATGACCCCATCAATGAGTTCGAAAGCATCGTTGATGCGAGCTCGCAGTTCTGGCACGTTTCTTGGTAGAGGAAGTTTAAACACACAATCTTTCACGTAACCCCACAGAAAGAAATCGCATGGGGTTAAGTCGGGAGAGCGTGGAGGCCATGACATGAATTGCTGATCATGATCTCCACCATGACCGATCCATCGGTTTTCCAATCTCCTGTTTAAGAAATGCCGAACATCATGATGGAAGTGCGGTGGAGCACCATCCTGTTGAAAGATGAAGTCGGCGCTGTCGGTCTCCAGTTGTGGCATGAGCCAATTTTTCAGCATGTCCAGATACACGTGTCCTGTAACGTTTTTTTCACGGAAGAAAAAGGGGCCGTAAACTTTAAACCATGAGATTGCACAAAACACGTTAACTTTTGGTGAATTGCGAATTTGCTGCACGAATGCGTGAGGATTCTCTACCGCCCAGATTCGCACATTGTGTCTGTTCACTTCACCATTAAGAAAAAATGTTGCTTCATCACTGAAAACAAGTTTCGCACTGAACGCATCCTCTTCCATGAGCTGTTGCAACCGCGCCGAAAATTCAAAGCGTTGGACTTCATCATCGGGTGTCAGGGCTTGTAGCAATTGTAAATGGTAAGGCTTCTGCTTTAGCCTTTTCCGTAAGATTTTCCAAACTGTCGGCTGTGGTACGTTTAGCTCCCTGCTTGCTTTATTCGTCGACTTCCGCGGGCTACACGTGAAACTTGCCCGCACGCGTTCAACCGTTTCTTCGCTCACTGCAATCCGACCCGTTGATTTCCCCTTACAGAGGCATCCAGAAGCTTTAAACTGCGCATCCCATCACTGAATGGAGTTAGCAGTTCGTGGATCTTTGTTGAACTTTGTCCTGAAGTGTCGTTGCATTGTTATGACTGACTGATGTGAGTGCATTTCAAGCACGACATACGCTTTCTCGGCTCCTGCCGCCATTTTGTCTCACTGCGCTCTCGAGCGCTCTGGCGGCAGAAATCTGAAGTGCGGTTTCAGCCGAACAAAACTTTATGAGTTTTTCTACAAATCTGTAGTGTGTCGTGACCATATGTCAATGAATGGAGCTACAGTGAATTTATGAAATCGCTTCAATCTTTGTAATAGCCCTGTATTGAGCTAAAAAGAGTAAATGGTTGAAAGGATTCATATTATGGAGGCAGTCCTCAAGTTTTGGACTTTATCCAAATTTGATAAGGCAAGTTAAACAAGAATTTTTGCCCAAGATTATGGATTTAATTAAAAGAATTCTTACTTCACTCCAGGACAAAGGAGACACAGCCAGACAGACCAAGAGAGTATAACAGTTTGGTGAAAGACAGGAAAGAGATAGAAATGATGAGACTAAGCTAGGACTAATTGAAAAAGTATATCAACTTATACATATGTTCATATCAGCTAGATAACTAGAATTTTATTCCTGCCTATATTTGATTATAGTACTATAGTTTCCTACATATGAGGTGTGATCAAAAAGTAATAGGATCTATAAAACACATGAAATTAAAAAAAAAACCTGTTTTAATTTTTTTATCTTGTTGGTATACATGTTTCTCATATGTGTTTGCATTTTCAGCTGTTTTGAATATTTAGTTTATTGCTGACATTAAAAAATGTTACATGCGTTTTCAAGTGCTCGGCAAATTTTTTCTTTCAAAAAAGGTGGATTTAAGAATTTGCATTAAATTTTGCTAGCAAAATGGAACAAAGTGCAGCATCACATTCGAAATGTTGCCTGTGACTTTCAGCAAATCTGCTATGTGTAAGACAAGAGTTTATGATCGGTATAAAGATGCTGACTGCCCTGGACGCCATAGCACATAATTACTGACAACAGTGTGGAAGAACTGAAGAAAAATGGTTCTGCAAAATCACCATATCACCATCAGGGAGGTTGCTGATGATGGAATATCCTTTGGCTTGTACCAAGTAATTTTTTCAGCTGTTTTGAGCATGTAACGTGTAGTAGCAAAGTTGTTCCGAATTTTTGAATTTCAATGCATAGACATTGCTCAGGAATTGCTGAATGAATCAATAATGACCCAGAACTTCTAAAGAACGTGACAAAACGTGGATAATGGGTATGAATTTGAAACCAAGACCCAATTGTTCCAATGGAAACTGCCATAAGAGTCAAAACCAAAAAAAACTTCGACACGTCCCACGATATGTGAAGGTTTTTCTCATTGTTTCCTTCATTTACAATAGATTAGTGCAACATGAATTCCTACCTTATAGTTGTATGGTAAATAAGGAACACTACCGGGAAGTTATGCACTGTTTGCATGAAGCAACCAGAATTATGGCAAAACCACTCACAATAATGCACCCACCCACACATCAATGCTTGTTCACGATTTTTTGTCAAAAAACGGAACTGCTAAGTTGCCTCAGCCATGGATGCCTGTAACTTCTTTCTATTCTGGAGGCTGACAAAACTATGAAAAGGCATTGTTCTGACATCAATGATGAGATGAAAAAACAGAATTGCTGAAGGAGTTTAACACTGGAAAGTAAAATGAGTTCCAGAAATGCTTCCAAGATTGGGAAAAGCCTTAGCACAAGTGTGTCATACCTGAGGGTGAATTACTTTGAAGCTGACAAAGTTCATGTTGATGAATAAATGAAGATTCTTTGAGAAAACAAAAAATTCAATTACTTTTTGATCACACCTCATATACAGTATTAGTAGCATTACATAAAGTGGATTGGATAATGAAGGAGTTTATTAAATTATAAACAAGAAGGAAGGAAGAAGTAAGAAAACTATGTAAACCTGAAAAACTAAAGAAAGAATCCAAGACCTACATGCCACATATGTATAAGGGACATGTCGATTTCTGGAAGTCCAGGATTATAGGAAAAAAAATAGCTATATGAAATTACAAGTTCAATGAACATACCAGTTTCTGCTCACATTTTATTTTAATGGAACATTTTCTTTTCTTGTTCATATGAAATAATTTAAATTCTGTCTGTGAACTGTTCATCAGTTTTCATCTGCAGGATCATTTTGTATTTCTGAGGCACATATGCCACAAGGCCCAGAGTTCCTGGATAATCGTTACTATTTGTTTGAAAGTCACGGCCATGTAACTACATACAAAGACTTGAAATGTGTTAATTTATCTGAACATGTAACTTAGGTGCAAGAAATAGTTTGGGCAACATGATCTATTCCCTTCTTGGACATAAAAGAAAAACTTAATGGGTTTACAAACAAACTTACTCAACTATATGACAAATATGCTCCCCCAAAAACTGAAAAATTAAGAACGAAACCTGCACGTTGGCTTACTGAAGAACTAAAACAGCTCATAGACCTACATCTACATGTACATATATACTCCACTAGACACAAAGTAGTGTGTGGTGGAGGACATGGCTCACACCAAAGTCATATCCCCCCCCCCCCCTGTTCCACTCGCAGATCGCGCAGGAAAAACGACTGTCTGAACGCCTCAGCACGAGCTCTAATTTCCCTTCTCTTTGAATGGTGATCATTGTGCGATTTGAAAGTTGGTGGTAATAATATATGCTGTACATCCTCAGCAAAGATTGGATTTTGGAATTTAGCGAGCAGCCCCTTCCGTTTAGCATGTCATCTATCTGCAAGTGTTTCCAACTTCAAACTTTCTATGAGATTTGTAACACTCTCATGATGGTTAAATGCACCAGTCACGAATCTTGCCACTCTTGTTTGGACCTTCTCAATTTCTTGAATCAGACCCAACTGGTAAGGGTCCCATAAAGACAAACAATACTCTTAGATCTTGGAGACATTGCACATTCATGTTGACGTCCATCTCACTGGGCTTATTTCCACAACATAGTTCAAATAAAACTAATCAGTAAGTACACCTCCATTTCAACAGCTGTCATCCCTTACACATAAAAAGGTCCCTCCCTCACAGACATGGCATCCATGGCAAACATATCTGCTCCAACATCCATGTCAGTAACTTCAAATATTTCCTCTCCCACATATCTTGTCCACACACAAATCACTCTGGCAGTCTCCCTTCACCCAAAGAGCTACCAACTATTAGTGATCAAATGAAAAATAGGTAGAGTGCTTTGTCTAAGGTGTCTTGATGAGAGAGGGATGTGCACGACCACACAAAGGTGAAGTGAGTTTAAACAACAAAGATGATAGTCACAAAAGCAGTACTTTATAAATGACAAATGGTTCTATGATATGGTGATATGAAATAGGTTTTGAGTTGAAAATTATTATTTTTTTATTATACACTATTGTTGAATATCACTTAAATGAATACAGAGTTCCAAACATGCTACTCACTCTTGTGAAGTTCCTGGCTGAAGACCTGGTTGCCAAAACTGTAGTGGGAAAAAAATTAAGATCATGTTAGAATGAAATAACAAAAAAATAAAGGCAGGAAAAGTAATTGCTTGGTCCACAAGTGTAAATTTGTATGATTAATAACAGAATATAAAAGTACAAAATATAATACTTTCTCATCCATATAGTGTTACCTGAAAACTCCTGTCATGCAAGTGTGCGCGCACACACACACACACACACACACACAAAATCTCTCTCTAAAGATAAGAGTTGAAGACATGGTCTAAAGAAAGAAAAATAACAAGGTGAAAATTATTCCATTCCATCTTTGTGTGTTGGTACAGCAACCTTACTATTGCTACTGTTTAAAAAACACTAGTAGGTTGCACAATGTTCATCACTAACTCAAGAACAATGCGTTTCAGCCACACATGGCATCATCACGTTATGTGAAAATATAAGGGGAGTACTGCATTAATAAATTTGGTGTGGGCCTATCCTGGATTACTATAAAAGCAAAATAAGCCTCCAACACTGATCTAATAAAATTACATAGATAAACTTATTGTCACTCATCTTAAAAACTCAGAAATTTACTGCCAAAAAGCAGCCATCAAAGAAGGAGTTAAAAAAAGTATGCAACCTACAACTATTTTTTGAAATAGCAATAACAAGGTGGACACAAATAATTCAGTGTGGTTAACTGAAGCTACAAAGCATTTCATAACTGAAGGCATTGTATCTTGGTAAAATTCTGGCCACTTTGTAAATACAACAATCCAGATGTTTTCTGCAATTGAAGCATTTCATCATTCATTTGAAAGGGTGGACATTCAATTAACTTTTATTTCTTGTTTTAATTGGCATTTATTCCTTCCTTGTCTCAAGAGGGTGTGAAAGCTTGGTCAATTAATACATTTCCAGATGCCATTTTGTCAGTATTATTGGGAGGACAACAGATCCTGTGTCACATTAGTAAACCAAAACAGTGGATTATATCATTTCTTTTAATAATTTTTATCCATGTACATTCCCATTTTCTCTGCCATTTTCACGCATTTATGGTCAGATAGCACACCAATTTTGACAATGTCAACATAAATATTGAAGAGTAAAAGAGTCTACAAGTGACATATTACTCATACAAGTAATGAGAATAATTTTTTTAAGGTTAGGTTTGGTTGTAGATACTCCAAACCCAATTTTCCTGTATTATTAGCTACAACAAAGAAAACCACCCTGCAGGAAGAAACAGTGTCAAGAACTTCATCTGCCAATGCACATGAACTAAATATGTAATATGAGGGTGGTGAGAGAAGTGAGCAGTGTTTTGATATTACACAGGAATTTATTTGTGCATCTGCTGGCCAATTATATGTAGGATATGTTGTATTCCAAGTTTTTATGTTGCCCACAATTTCTATTATTGTATTAATATATTAAGAATGGTACTCACTGGTGCAGGATAAGACACTGGTGACCCGAGACCCAGGCTTGCCAAACCAGCAGCTGCTGCCTTGTTATGAATAGCTGTCGCTGACACAATTTGTGCACTGGACATGCTGGACATCGTCTGCAGAGCTTTCTCCTTTGCTGCATGGTCCTGTGTGGGAGACTGTAAGATGTCAGGTACTGCGACTGCACGGTTTATCATAAATAATTCCTCTATCCATGTAAAGGAGTTTTATGCACTTGTTTAGTTTTTAATTTATTGCAAGACTTGCCAATCTTACACGATGAAGAGGGATAAAGAATGGTAATACACGAATACAATAAAAATTAAATAATTTACAGACTTGTTATATAATTAAGAAATAAACCATTAATAGTCAACAAGATAAAGCAAATACAGTTGTCAAAAACACCTTTCCACTATCTGAGATATTTGCCCTGTTGCATGTATTCAAGAGGAAACTTAAAGGATTAACACTTTGTTTAAATGGACTTCATTATACCCCGAAGTGATGGAAGTCGTGGGATAGTGATCGCACGTATACAAATGGTGATAATATTGCATACACAAGGTATAAAAGGGCAAAAGGTTTACATTGGTGAAGCTGTCATTTGCACTCAACTGATTTATGTTAAAGGGTTTCTGATGTGATCATGGCTGCACGAAGGAGAGTAAGAGACTTCGAACATGGAATGATAGCTGGAGCTACAGACATGGGACATCATTTTCAGAAATCATTAGGGAATTCAGTATTCCAAGATACACAGTGTCAAGAGTATACCAGCATGCCAAATTTCAGTCATTACCTCTCACCATCAACAATGCACTTAATGACCAAGAGCAGCAGCATTTGTGTACAGTTGTCATTGCTAATAAACAAGCAACACTGTGCAAAATAAGTGCAATCAACATGGGACGTACAACAAACATATCCATTAGGACAGTGCAGCAAAATTTAGCATTCATGGGCTTTGGCAGCAGATGACAATATGAGTGCCTTTGCGAACAGCACAACAATGCTTGCAGTGCCTCTCCTGGGCTCGTGACCATATTGTTTGGACCCTAGACAACAGGAAAATCGTGGTCTGATCAGATGAGCCCCGATTTTAGTTGGTATGAGCTGATGAATGGGTTTGAGTATTGTGCAGACCCCACAAAGCCATGGAACCAAGTTGTCAACAAGGCACAGTGCAAGCTGGCAGTGGTTCTACAGTGGCGCGTGCTGTGTTTACATGGAATGGACTGAGTCTTCTGGTCTGACTGAACCAATCATTGACTGGAAATTGTTATGTACAGCTACTTGGAGACCATTTGCAGCAAACAATGGTGGAATTTTTATGGATGACAATTTACCCTGTCACTGGGGCACAGTTGTTCATGACTGGTTTGAAGAACAATTTGTACAATTCAAGTAAACGATCTGCCCATCCAGATTGCCCAACATGAATTCCACTGAACATTTATGGAACATAATCACAAGATCAGTTCATACACAGGATCCTGCGCCAGCAACACTTTCAAAGGATGGCTAAAGAGGCTGCATGGCTCAATATTTCAGTAGAGCACATCCAATGACTTGACGAGCCCATGCCACATCGAGTTGCTGCACTGTGCCGGGCAAAACGTCTGGTATGATTTTAGGAGGCATCCCATGAATTTTATCACCCCAGTGTAGATGCAGCACTATCAAAGTCTGAAAAGAAATCGGCTAAGGCCTTGTTAAGGAATCCATTTTAAGGTTTGCCTTGGGTAATTTAGAAAATCGACATATATATTTATACAGATTGTATTGATTGAGATTTGAGCCCTACTACTGTTACAGCATATCAGGCAGGAGATATACATTCACTGTGTGTTAAACAAGCCACAGGCAAGACTTAAGTAATTAGGTACAACGGTGTGGTAGTGGGCATGTCATGATTGCAGTTCTTCATGCATAATCAACCAGGGTGTAACAAACACCACCATAAACCTCAATTAATTATGGTTGATAACTCGTCTCATTACAATCTTACATCTGTACCACATAATATGCATTATATGTTTATCAAAATAAGCTAATTTATCTTTTCACTGATTGGTGTTAGTAAGCATACAAAGAATGTATAAACTTTTAACTGTTTAAAAACAGGAAATGTTTGGCAGTAATGTGCAATCCACCTCTGTACCAAAGCTGATGGCCAAAACCAATTCAGGTATATCTGATCATGCATTTATGTTCCCCTCCCAAGATATATCTATTAAAACAGGGTGGTAGCTAGCAAGAGCATGTTTTTATGTAGTATGCTTAATTTATTGGCATAATTTACAGTACTTACAACTTTTAGTTTTGCTTGAATTTCTCTGAGCTTTCTTCTTGCCAGCACTTGTATATGAGAGCTGACCTGCTTGCGAGTTCTTGTCTTGCCTGTCCGAAGTTTTATGTATCTGGCTATTAGCTCGTTGCGACCTGAAAACCAATAGTACGCACACATTAAAAACATAAAAAAAGAAACAGAAACAGGTGTTCAATTTTCAAATAAAAATGCCTTATCAGAAAACTCCACCACATTCACAATAAATGTCATTACCTGTACATCTGCAAAAGTTAAAAATAGAAAAAAAATACATAAAATGCAAGAGATGGGACAAAATAACTTTCCAAAAAAACAGATGTACAATTTACTTATCAGTATCATTAAATTCATTTGGGGCAATTAGTCCTGCAGTAAAGAACTGCTGGAAATTATGTATAAAACAGTGTAACTTCTGCAGCCCCATTTTCGCCCTTAATGACTACTTTTTTGTGCTTTTTACTGAGCTTTGGGTGTGTCAAAATTCTTGAAAATTGCAAGGAAATTTTACTTGGTTGGTTGCTGAAAGATACAAAATTAAAACAGATGGCAAATCAGATTCAGAGTTTCTAATAAAATAAAACTATAACGCCACCACTGTGTATCAAAAGAATGAAAGGCTATGATGAACAAAACGTTTCTCAAAGTCAACTGCTCTAGCAGAAAATAAGAAAAGAACACCTCTACATTTGTGCACTGTACGTGATACTTTCACTGAAGTTGGGTCGTAATTTTGTAGCAACATGTTAATAGCTTTTCTTTTGACCTGTCTGTACATTCACATAACAAAAACAAATCTAAAACGACTTGTACTAACACCAGAGAAATAAGACTCTTAGGAGATAATATGTGGTACACACTTAGTTCCCCTTGACAATCCAGGTGGTTAAGACAAACCTACATCACATGTAATGCATGACAACCTAATGTTGAGTACACTGTCACCTAACATACACGGAGATTATGGTCACAGCCTGGTACAGCAGAGTGAATCCCAGCAGATACAAGAAAAAGCTGTCATCAACCTGAAAATTGGTTTGACCATCCCAGTGATTTACTAAGCACAGTCCTATTGGTGGTGGTACATCACTGTCTCATTCTGACTTTTGAACTGAGTTAAACAGTCAGTTATAAAGGGATTTACCGTTTAATGTGGACTCTGGTCCACAGTGTAACTAGCCACCCATCAACAAACATTAACAGAAGTAAAAGAAATGATAAGTGACACACTAAAATCCTAGAAGTAATTGGGTATCCAAGCCGAGACTTCTAGATCCATCATGACTATCACCATCATGCTCACTGTTGAGTGTCATGACCACACAAATCAAGCGTCTTCATCCTGCATGGGTACCATCTTCTCTTTGAACCTGCTGAGAGTTAGACCAAAGATTATCTTGATTTGATCAATCCACCAGTTCGTTGCTCTTCCCCTCAGTCTCTTGGCCTCGATCTTCCATTCTGTGATTATTTTCTCTAGGTTTTCTCCATCTCTTCTCACAATATAGCCAAAGAACTGGAGAATTTTTTGATTGACACAAGAAGACAAAGGTGCATGGAGATCCTGAGTTGCTCAGTAATGGGCACATTTATTATTCTTTAAGTCCATTTTATGCACAGCATCTTGCACCAGCACCAAAGCTCAAATACATCAATGCACTGAAACTTCCCTGTCAGATTAAAACTGTGTGCCAGACCGAGACTCAAACTCAGGACCTTTGCCTTTCGCGGGCAAGTGCTCTACTGGCAGAAAGCACTTGCCCGCGAAAGGCAAAGGTCTTGAGTTCGAGTCTCGGTCTGGTACACAGTTTTAATCTGCCAGGGAAGTTTCGTATTAGCACACACTCTGCTGCAGAGTGAAAATCTCATTCTGGGGACATTGATGCACTGTTTGCCTCCATGTTTAAGGGACAAATGGCTGACCCCAAGGTAAGTGAAATAATTCAGGACATCTAGTTTCTTTAATCGACCTACGAGTTGAACCTGTACTGCTCAATCAATTATCATGAGTTTGGCCTTGCTGGGATCAAGGTCCAATCCATTAGATAGACTAATGTCCTTAGATCCGTAGTACGACACTTTACCACTGAGCTACACGGTACCGATTGGCATGTCTGAAGCAAGTCCCAGGACCAACCAGGAAGCAGGTCCCAAAACTTCGAATTTGTTGTCACTCCATAAAAACCCTCAACAAAAGCATATTCAGGATTTGAGCTGAAGAGGGGTGGAGGCTACTCACTTCAAGTTTTGCTGTGAAGGAGGAAATAGTTTTTAGATTTCATAACATAATGTTCTTGGTACACTTGGTAACAGTAAATATCAATTACATGTTATGGCTTTTTTCATACTGATACTGAGCTGACATGTTTGTCTACATGGGGGGGGGGGGGGGGGGGGGGGAGAGGATGTGATTTCAGATTGCAAAGATATTTTTTCTGGGGCGGGGGCTACTCTCCCGTACCCCTCACTCTCAACCCTCTCCTTGCGACTGACCTGTCACGTAGACATCGTAAGATCAAATAGGCAGCATTTGTGAAATACAGTCTTTTCCGAAAGAGTCTTGGCTTTATCGTGTCAAGACACGTTTGGTGGACCGCTCACATCTGATAACACCTCTGTAGGTACAGAAACGGTGGTCGACGAACAGTCGCTGCTGCTCCCAACAAACACAAAGGCTGTGTCGCCAAGCAGACATGTCTCGGAAAAAAAAAAAAAACAATTCCTGTGACTAGCGAGGCGAGCGGAAATTGTGTCGGGGTAGCCGGACTAAAAGGCGGATTTTGGCGGGAAGAAAACACTGGGCTCGTTGGTCCGTTGAAGGAAGGGTCTATTAGAAGACAAACGAGGCGCACACGTATGCGGCGACAGCCTTCTGGCGCTGTCCGCTGATGCATGCCGTCGCGAACCGCTCCCCCGATAGCCCGGAGGAAGCGCCAGCATCAGCTCCGACATACAGCAGCGCGACGGCAACTGGCTGAGTGGGAGAAGTTGGAGGACAAAGGCGGAGCGCGGCGACCAACTGGTGGGTGGGGGGGGGGGGGGGGGTTGAGCCTGCATTGACCGCTTGCACGGAAACGCTCGATTAGCGCCGCAAGCGCAAACCCAGCTGCAGAAATGCCGATAAGCGCCCCGTTGCCACCAACCTGACGGCTTACCAACCGATAGTCTCGGTCCGAGAAATTCTACAGGCGCGATCGGTCGTCCGAAACATAGCAGCGCCCTCTTGTTGAAGGCCACACACACGAGCGAAGTATCGTAGCGATCCGTCGCATGCTACATCGCCGGCAATCGGTCGCTCGGCTTGACACACCACGCACGAGCGATTTGCCAAGCAATTTCAATCAATAATATCAATGTCACTGTGTTGAGAAGTTCTCCTATGGAAAACGGACAGCTACGTTTAGAATCAGTTGCAGCTGATTCCCGTATCCTCACGGATACTTGCAAAATATAAAATTAAATCAAACGTATTTATAATTTTTGTTTTGAAACCCTTTCCTAGAGAACGGTTGGTTACTTTGTAGAATATATTGCGTTTTTCACTGCTGCCAAATAGACTGTGTACATATTTACAGTGTACCAATACTATTCGTTTTAAGCTTATTAGTCCTTAATATCTTTATTTTTCTTTTTAGTCTTATAGTTGAACAGCAGGCATTTACAAAATTTATTCGATGTATCTTTTCAGTAGCAGCACTACTGATCACCGCAACTTTTATTATAAATTGTATTATAGAGAGTTACATTATATGAAATGACAGGGGACTTAAGTATAATTGTATAATAAAGTTGCCATGAACATTTAAATTAAAACGTCCTTTCGACATTACAGTAGGTACGTACGTCATTCTATTTAGAAGTTAAAAACTTTAATAAAGCGTAAGACTTCATAAACAATCCAAAACCATAGGATGGAGCCCACTTTACTATGAACTTTCTATCAATTCTACTTCGAAGGCACAAGATCCAAAATGCTAATCACTGCAAAATCGGAAAAATCTGAATATTTCCGACACATTCTTCTGTTTGAGTTCAATAGAAGGGTGGCAGCAGCGTAGACCTTCACAAACATTTGCGCTGTACGTGAGAATAATGCCACTGGACAGAGCACCGCAAGAAAATGGTCTTCTCGTCATAAGGAGGATTGTTTTGACATTAGTGACTCTCCACGTTCAGGAAGCCATTCGGGATTTTATGAACATCTTTTAAACACATTAATCCACATCAGTGAACCCGAGAACTGGAAAATGTGATGAACTGTGACCATTCCAGATTCGACCATCGTGCGACATTTGCATGCAATGGGCAAGGTTCAAAAGTCGGGTGTATGGATACCGCATGCTCTAAGACAAAATCACAAAAATCAGCAGGTGGTCATATGTGCATCTCTGCTTGCTCGTCATCAACTGCCTCGTGAACAACACCGACCATTCCTATCCTGTAATGTTACTGGTGACGTGAAATGGTGTCTTTATGCTAACATAAGGAAAAGAAAGGAATGGAATGGCCGAGCCCAAAAAAATGCTGCAACTCACCGTACAAAGACCTGTGAGCATCCACAAAACATAATGTTATGAATCTGGCGGAACAGCGATGGTGTGGTGTATGTACTACGAATTGCTTCCCCGAACACTGCTGACATTCGTTGTCAACAACTTAGACGTCCTGCAGACGCAGTCCATAAACAACGACCAGGAAGACTGCGTAAAGTGATGCTACGACAACACTCGCCCGCGTTCTGCTACGCTGAGAAAAAAAACGCTGTACAAGAGTTGGGAAGTCATTCCGCAGCTACCTTATTCACCTAATATTGCTTACCCAGATTTTCACCTATTCCGCTTCAAGGAACTTGCTTTCCGGATGAAATTGCACTCCGAACATGGCTGACGAGTTCTTTGCCTCAAAACCACGTGATTTCTACAGTCGCGGAATCTAAGTTACCCCGGCGTTAGCAGACTGTTCTAAACAGTGAGGGAGAATGTATTATTGATGACTGACGTCTCTGTTTTGTGTATCTGTTGTTTATTAACCTTACGGAAAACTGCTACTAACTTAAGCACCAATCCAATGCAAAGAAATAATGTATTCGATCTATCAAAGTGAAAATTGGGGGCGGGGCGGGGGCACCAATCAAAAATACGAGAGTTGGAACTTAAATAGTGGTAACTATTTATTCACAACCGATACAAGAGAGTTACATGTTTGCACCTGTTACTGTCCTTCAAAGAAGTCACCAGCGTTTTGTAGAACCCGTTGCCAGCGATGGGGAAGGCGTAGTATACCGTTACACAGCCTGTTCTGTTGAAGGTGCGAATGGAGCGGTCTACTGCCTGTCGAATCTCTGGAACAGTTGTGAAGAGAATGCCACGAAGTGGTTCCTTCATCTTCGGAATCAAAACAAAGTCACAAGGACTTAAGTCCGGGCAGTATGGAGAATGGTACAGTACTTCCCAGTCCCATCGACCGAACAGAGCAGCCACAGCTTGCGCTGTATGCGCCCGCGCATTGTCGTGGGTTGCGCAGAAAGTGTCGCCGCTTCTTTCGCAAAGCTGGTCGCAGGTGATGCTCCAAAAACGAACAGTAATACTGTGCACTGACGGTCTGCCGTCGAGGAACGTAATGTGTTAGGATAACACCATCTCAGTCGTACACGAGAATCACCATAACTTTAGACCGCTGCATTCGCACCATCAACAGAACAGGCTCTGCTAACGGTATAATACGCCTTCCACATCGCCAACGGGTTCTACACAACCTTGGTGACTACTGTGAAGGGCAGTAACAGGTGCAAACATGTATAACTCTTTTATATCGCCTGTGAATAAATAGTTGCTACTATTTAAGTTCCAACCCTCGTATAAGGGTCGACCAAAAAGTTTCCGTTCGAAGGCCATATTGTCCAGAATTGGTTGTCATTCAGGCAAAATGACTGTGAACCTTGAGGCAAATCATCCCACGGTTGAAGATACGCGTTTGGTAAAACTCCATGTCCTGCTGCGTCAAGGAGCCCGTAGCTGGCTGCTGCACATCTTCGCACCATTCCACATTGGTGGTTTTCGGCAGGTATGCTGCCCCCGTACAATTCTTCATTATCCGATGGATTCTAGTCGTGTTTGTCCCTCGGCAGCTAAGAAAATAACAACAGCACGCTGCCCCTGTTTGGATGCTTTGGTAATAACGCAGCCTTAGTTCACGTTTCCGCATTTACCAAGCGCGTCGGAAAGACACGAGTGCAACACGAATCTCTTGCCTATATGTCAGTTTTTATACAGGTGATCAGAAACAGTCCGAGAAGTCTGCTAGGACGTTGGAGGGTAGGTAGTACTGAGAAATAACTGTTAAGAAAAAAATTCTATACGCTGCCCCGTTTCCGCTTTAACTAGCATTGAAGTTAGACCGTCAGGTCGTCGTGCGCGCAAATTCAAGCAGCCTACCGGAGACAGTGGCGCCAAATGTGTTCTTCGCCTGGTTTCCTCTAAACGAACATCAAAAAAACTTTTGCTCACCTAGCTTACATTTAACACTTCCGAAATAGGCACATTTTAACTGGTGACGTCCACTGAACAAGTGGTAACTCAAGGTCCCACAAACGTCCATGCATTACCGCATTTTAGCGCGTGCGAATGCTTTAATTTGCGCGCGCAACGATATGACTGGCTAACGTCAATTCTAATTAAATCGGAAACGGTGCAATGTATCCAACTTTTTTCCTTTAGAATTATTTCTTAGTCCAATCTACAGTGCAATACCCCTACAATATCTTCAGACTGTTTCTGACGACCCTGTATACCCGCATCGGAGTCGCGCAATGTTGCATAGACGCTGTAGCAACGCCCTCAAACGAAGTGATACGTGACGAGCGAAGCAGACTTATCTGCATCTACGTGATTACTCTGCTGCTCACAATTAGGCGCCTGGCAGAGGGTTCAACGAACCACCTTTAAGCTGTCTCTCTATCGTTCCACTTTCGAACGGTGAGCGGGAAAAACGAGCACTTAATATTTTTCTATGCGAGCCGTGATTTCTGTTATTGTATCGTGATGATCATTTCTCCCTATGTAGGCGAGCGCCAATGGAATGTTTTCGCAATCGGAGGAGAAAACTGGTGACTGAAATTTCATGAGAAGATCCCGTCGCAACGAAAAACGCCTTTGTTTTATGATTGCCACTCCAATTCACGTATCATGTCTGTGACACTATCTCTCCTATTTCGCGATAATACAAAACTAGCTGCCCTTCTTTGTACTTTTTCGATGTCATCCGTTAGTCCCACCTGATGCGGATCCCACACCTCACAGCAATACTCCACAATAGGGCGGACAAGCGTGGGGTAAGCAGTCTCTTAGAAGATCTGTTGCACCTTCAAAGTGTTCTGCCGATGAATCGCAATCTTTGGTTTGCTCTCCCCACAACATTATCTCAATGATCGTTCCAATTTAAGTTATTTGTAATTGTAATCCCTAAGTATTTAGTTGAATTTACAGCCCTCAAATTTGTGTGACTTGACGCGTAATCGAAATTTAGTGGATTTCTTTTAGTACTCATATGAATAACTTCACACTTTTCTATATTCAGGGTCAATTGCCACTTATCGCAGCATACAGATATCTCATCTAAATCATTTTGCAATTCGTTTCGGTCATCTGATGACTTTACAAGCCGGCAAATGACAGCATCATCTGCAAATGATCCAAGAGGGCTAATCAAGTAGTATAACCTCTACCCAAACTATTTCGCAGGAACTATCTAACTCAATTTCCCTACAAGGTAAACACCATCAACTGTATTTAATCTATCCTTTCTGACGCTGGTAGGTTGTTTGAAAAATTTCTGCTTAACTTATTCCCGGCTGTAGCCAGCTTTCCCTCCGTACAACTATTTGATCTTCGGTGCTTTCTATTAGGGCTTGGAGGTCTGGTTCTTTCCCAACACAGATACGACAATTTACAACCACAATACCGATCGTTTCTACAAATACCTTCCTGTGCTTTACCTGCCCCCTTTTAGACGGACGCCCTTTCAGTGATTTCCTGAGACCTAAAAAACCGCCCAGTGCCTTCCACACAGCCCCCGCTACCCGTGTAGCCGCTTCCTGTGTGTAGTGGACTCCTGACCTATTAAGTGGGACCCGGAAACCCACCACCCGATGGCGCAAGTCAAGGGATCTCCAGCCTACACGGTCACAGAACCTCCTGAGCCTCTGATTCAGACCCTCCACTCGGCTCTGCACCAAAGGACAATTCTCGGCTCGGTCGACGATGCTGCACATGGTGAGCTCTGCCTTAATCTCGCAAGCAAGACTGGCAGGCTTTACCATTTCCGCTAGCCGCCCGAACAAGAGAGAATCTCCTCTGATCCAAAGCGAAACACGCCACTGGCACCGACATGGGCCAGCACCTGCAGTTGGCTGCACCCTGTACTCTTCACGGCATCCGGAATGACTCCCCCCCCGTATAGACACGGAGTGCACACTGGATTCCTTCCCCTCCTTGGTAGCCATGTTCCTAAGGGGCCCCATTACGCACTTAACATCGGAGCTCCCAACTACCAGCAAACCCACCCTCTGTGAATGCCCAGACCTTGCAGGCCGAGAAGCTTCCTCTGGAACAGGGCGGACGACAGCATCCAGCTCAGAGACATCGTCAGCCACAGATAAAGCCAGTAACCTGTTCATCAAACGAGCCGGGGAGAACCTACGATCGGCCCCTCGGAAAGTCTTTCGCTGCCTGCCAGACTTTGGAATGATCTCCCACTCTACCATGGGTGGGAGTCAACCTCAGTGCAGGCAGTACCCGGGACGGCCACAGCAGTGGATCTACCGGGAGACACGTGGGTCGTGCTCGACGTCCCTCTCATCCCTGCGTACGTCCCCCCCCCCCCCCCCCCTCTTGGCAGCAGCCTCAAGCTGTGTGACGCAAGCCAACACTGCCTGGATGCCTGGAGCTGTGAGCGAAGGGTCACCAATACAGCTCGCATCTGTACACTTCAATCTCCTCAGCAACGGCGAATCTTCAATTTTCTACATAGCGCAGGGTACACCTACTAATATTATCGATTTTCGTTCCTTCTCCATTCGCATACTGAGCGAGGGAGAAAAAACTGTCTGCCCTAATTTCTCTTACCTTATTCTCACCACAACTACGCGAAATACTATATACAATGGTGGCACCATAATGTTCGCACAGTCTTCCTGGAATACAGTTTATCTAAATTTACCAAACAGGCGAGAGTACCCGCCTTTCTATGCAGAATCCCATTTAAACACCTCGAGCATTTATGTTATAGTTTCATAATGAAATCTTTCAATGTCTGTCATCACGTGTAGTTGATAAAGATTTTTTTTAAAATTAAAAAGATCTTCAAGAATTTTGTATGTTGTCTACCACATTTAAAGATATGAATTTCTGAGTTCAACTGTAATTAAAAAATTAAACCCTATGAATAAAACAGGAATTTAAAGTTCATCTTGACAGTTATTGTTTTTGTAAATTGCTTTTCGGACACGCAAGTATGTGAATTTAGGCAGCTTTCCGAATATTAAAAGGGACGGCAACAACCCAAACAGTTGTCTTTAGAACGTTAATTAAATTTGCTGCAGCATAAAAAGCGCGATGCATGTTCGACAGACAAAGGTGACAGTTCTGCCACTGGCCTGATGAAAACAAAAGTATCTAAATGAAGGCTCTTAACTGTACAGTTCGGCTGAATTAAAATCATTAGTTGTGTCGAGTAATTAACCTGGCTTTGTTATGTTTAGGAAAATTTGATACACGCAATAATTATCGTCGCAGTCCGGAACCTTTATTAAAAATCAGCAAGGCCAGTTATTTCCTTTCAAGCCAGATGGAAAATTCAAGCCCGAAATTAATCACAATGACTCGAAATTGACAAGCGATTCCGGGAACAATGTACTTGCGCAGTAAAACTACAATACTCGCAAGAATTAAGGAAACATGACGCTGTGCAGAACACCAACACCATATTGAAAATAGAGAATTGGAGAAATCGTCAAACGCGGAGCACAGCCTCACGAACAAACATAAAATACTGTTTGATGAAACAAAAATTTTGTCCCATTCCTCCACGTACTGGGATTCTATTTTTAAAGAGGCTCTTGAAATAAGAATGAGCGAGAAGAACTTTAACCGTGATAGCGTGTACTACTGAGCAGTGTATGCAAACGAGCGCTCGATGCAGAGAAGCAGCAGACACATTCCTTCCAAGGTTTACGTTCTAACCGAAGCGGTGATGATGATGATGATGATGATGATGATTGGTCTGTGCGGCGCTCAACTGCGCGGCTATCAGCGCCCGTACAAATTCCCAACCTTTGCTCAGTCCAACTCGCCACATTAATGAATGATGATGAAATGATAAGGACAACAGCGGCGCACACATTGACACCTCTGCGACAGCAGTACGTAATCGCCGACCAATCAGACGCCGTCCACGGGCTATAAAAGGCCACCACAGCAGCAGTGAAGACAAGTCAGTTGCTCTTGACGATGACGATGGAGACCATCGTCGAAAGCTTGAGATTTTATCCCGAACTGACGCGGCAAGAAAACCAAGAATGTTTTACATATGACTTTGGGGGTCTGCCATACTCCATTGAGCAATAATTTAGGACTGGGTATATTACCAAATTTTACCTTTTGTCTTTCACAGACTTAAGTACCCAAGAAAACGTCATTAAATAAAAAGAACTGAAATGTCGAAAACAAAGTAGGAACAATTATTCATCCCGTCATCATGGGTGGTTTTATAACATGTATGCCCTCCGCAAACGTTTATCTCTGCCTGACACCTTCGTGACATGCTCCGTGTAAGTCTAGGGAAGTCACCCTGTGATATCCTTTCCCACTCGAAACGAGAGCCCATAAGAGTTCTTGAAAAGTATGTGGTGGAACAAGAAGACCACGAACACGTCTGTCACGAATGTCCCACATATGCACGAACTTCCCACATCATAGAACCGTGGAAATCTATAGATTTCCTGGACAAAATCTGGCTGGTCTCCGCACAACACCAGCATGGCCATCACCTTCCGTCAGAGCATATCTGCACTCGTCTCGAATAATACGTTTCACCAATGACTAAGTTACCAGTTGGCATGGGAGCATCAGAACTGAAGGCGAGCTACAACATTTTGTCGTGTCAAGAGGGATACTCGAACAGGTCGTCTGGGTCGTAACGTTCTTTCTCGTAGGCCGTTCATTACAGTATAATCGGACACAGCGGTTCCAGTGCCCCTTCTGAGGTCGTCTTGCAGTGCTCTGGCGATATCTGTACGACACAGCAACGCAGAAATGGCGACCCTGTCCAAATCGCATTGTGTACTGACCTGCCTCACTGTAGCGTGTCGACGACCTATGGATGACACATGGACAGGCTTTGGCATCTGCAGCAACGCGACCGAAAGTCCATTCTTTTTGGAACAAACAGATCTTCCTTGCTACTTACACTATATTCAGATGTGCCACTGCTTGTGCTTGGTTGAATACTACAAATGGCAACTGCCAAGTCTGTACCCCACTAGAAAACACTGGGACACCCGTAGTCACTTCTTTCTGAGGTGCCGCCTGACACTGTAATGCATAACACAGCCAACAGATGGGAAATGATTTTAATTGTTGCCTACATTGAAAGCGAAGATCTCAAGTCATGCGATAAGACTACAAAAACTGCCTGTATCAAAATAGATCTAACATACCGGGCGTTGAAATAGTGTTCCCATAATTCTTCTGAACATCCTATTATTTATTGGAAAATTATATATGTAATTCCTAAATAGGTATGCTGACTTTAATACCATTAAGCCAGTATTACCACCACTTTCACCGAAATTAAATAAAACGTATGAATTTATTGAGTACACAGGAAATGCTATCTGTCGTCTGTGCTCCTTTTAAACGGATCATTTATTTCATGCGCTCGTCCGCATATAAAACCACTTTCATTCATTTTCTAAATGACAACATGGTTTCCTAAGTGACTATATTTGTAACCTTCATTTATGTTACTGCAGTTTCGGCTATTAAGCAATTTTTATACGCTTGAAGCCAATTTCCGTCAATGCACAGGTCTGTAAAATTACGAAGTCAGTATTATGTTGCTACCGGAAATGTCTTTGGAAAAAAAGTTACTTGATTACTCCTTGGAAAGTCATCGTTTCTCATAGTGACTGTGTTTTTGTTTTTATTCATTTATTTATTTTGACGTTGTTTAATTCGTACAAGCCTGTGTGTCAACGAAACAATAAACAAAAAGCACTATATTGCTTTTGTTCTCCAGAATTAATTTATTCAGGTTAACCGGTTTTCGGCTTACAAGTCTATCATAAGACTTCAATCCTGAATAAACTAATCCTGTAGAACATAAGCAATATAGTGCTTGCTTCTCATTTATTATTATGTTGTCCTATCAAGAAGCAACTGAAGAATCCGTTACCACGAAATTTGCTTCACTTCAAGCGCTTTAAACGGTCTATCAGCCGAAGCTGCAGGAACGCAAATTAAGGTTAGAAATTTAGCCAATCATCTGGATAACTGCGAAAATGGAACTTGGAAAAAAGAAGAAGAAAAGGAGACGTGTCACGATACAGAAAAAAAATCACAGATTAGCACTGGGAAACTGCGACTGTCAGTATTAGGGTCACCTGCAGACGGAATAGACAACAGGATCACAATGAAAATTCAGAACTTGGCCTTATCCACGAAAAAACCCCAACTGACTGCAAAGACTGCATTAATGAATAAATCATTCAAGATATAGCGAAATTTAGAACTCTGATTCACAAACGCGAATTTGCCGAGAAGCCTACACGACAAAATTCAGAATGGGCAGATGAACGTAAAAATAAACACAATGGGTGAATATATTGGGATGACAAGAAAAAAGGTGCTAAATAGTTTCAAACAATATGCTCCTAAGTTGGGCACATCGAATAAAAAAAAAAAAAATAAGAATGTGTATCATGGGGAAAGTGTCTTAGAAGATTAGTACTCTCTGGTACAAGCGTACGAACATTATTTTCTGAAAAAATTAGACTGCCCTTTTTGGTAGGTGCAAATTAAACAATTTTAACAGCAATTCTCCCGCGATGTGCTTTGTATCATTGTATTATCGAGTCCGACGATAGCAAAGGCTATTACAGTTACATGAATGAAAACGGCTCCTTTCGTACGTGATACTTCGCAATTGTAGACAGACAGACACGCTCCCAGTCACAGTTATTGTGCCGATTTTGGAAAATTAAAATGGCGAAATACATTTAGTTATCAAAACTATTAATACTACATGACCAACCGCTCCACCAAGTTTAATCATTTCAATTTAACATTGATTTACACAATTGGCTGAATAATTACACATGGCACGTTTGGACGCGGAGACCGCTGTGCTTTAAAAACGATGTGTTCCATTGTGTTAATTAACTAATGATAGCGGATAACTGGATAAAGGCGCGTTCCGGTTCGCTGTACGCCAACTGACATCTAACAAACAAAGTAATTACAAAAACGGATCGCATATCGAAATCTCACGCTTCGCTAATTCCAGGCCTCCCGCGGCCCTGAATTCGTTTCTGAAATTTAAACAAACTCTCGGTGTGGCGTAACAGTTACGTAAAAAACTAAAGTGACCAACAAACTGTCATCTATTATATGTTCAGGACTACAAGTAGGATTGCACTTGCTTATCTTTCTTTGTATAATTTGCTTAACGGTTGTACTCAAAAAGATTTCTGAACTCAGTGTCAAGCGGAAGAAACTTCGCAAGAAGACAGAAGTTTTAACGCGATCAACGTAACTCGTCTGTGAGAACAACACCACAAATGAAACTTCACATTTTATACTAAGACATCAGTTGGAGATAAACAGAAGCTATTTAATACAAGTGACGTAGAAGCAGCTTTTATCGAAGCAGTAAAGTGGTAGTTAATTGTTAATACACGGTACAGGTACACGTTCTAAGAGCACCTCACTCTTGTTAATGAATGCCTTTATTCGTTCCACCCACCTGAAAGTGTTTGCAGATGGGATCTGCACAACATAAATAATGACAGAATAAATACGTATAAACCCATTTCAATTCATTAGGCTGACTAGCAAGCATTGAGGCATTAATTCGCCAAGGGAGGTATTAATCCTCTTTGGTTTAGGTAAGACTTATGATTCTGGTCCTTAACTCTCCTTTCAATTCCAGGCACACGAACATTACTTTGCATTTCTTGGGTTTTGGATTATCTAGCGTTTACCGTCGGGAAAGACTACTGAAAAGAATAAAAAATGAAAAGAAGTTAACAGGAAGACCTGATGTCATTGAAATCCGAGAAATTACAATAAAAAAATAAGGCAAGGTCCATTGCTAGATGGTTGTGAAATGATTTAAATAAGCGCCACATTTACTTATTAAATGAAAATTGAAATTAGTGGTACGGTCTTATGGGACTAAACTGCCGAGGTCATCGGTCCCTAAGCTTACGCGCTACTTAATCTAACTTACGCTGAGGACAAAACACACACACACACACACACACACACACACACACACACACACACACACACACACAAAAAACCATCGTTCGAATGATCCTTTAATAATATTGCTTGTCAGTATGGAATCTGCACTGACAGGATTGATGGGAGAAACAGAGAAGATTCAACTAAGAGCAGCGCGTTTCGTTATAGTTCCACTTGCATATAGTAAGCACGAAAGCGTCGCAGAGATGATCCAAAAACTCGAATGACAGACGATGGAGGATAGTCGCGTTCTGCATCACTGGTTTACTGTTAATAGTTCCGAGAAAGTCAACATACCTACGCATACCTCGCGGAAATGTCATGAAGATAAAATCAGAGAGATCTGAGCCGACACGCAGGCTTACCGACAATCGTTCTTCCGTGAACCATTCGTGACTGGAACAGAAACGGGGAAAGTGATGGTGGTACACAAAGTACCCTCCGCTATACACCGCAACATAGCTTGCAGAGTATGGACGTAGATGTAGGCGACACATGATGACGACGACAACAACAATTAAGACGAATGTGGTGACGACGACTTGGAACTACCAAATTTGACGCAATTGGATCGTGGCACATAAACCCTTCAGGTAGGCGGAAAGGGACAGTGGTCTTCAAAGACCACAGTACGCATTCCATCCCCACGGGTTGTTATTCACGTATTAGTAGCAGTAACGAAATAATAGAAATAGAAGGAGAGTCACGTCTTGCACTTGACGTAAGAACATTCACTGATGGAGCCGCTGCATGTGCTACTTATGTTTTCCGCGTCTTATAGCATTCAGTGGCGATTACAGACGCCAGTTCACGGTTTCTGAGCTAGACGAAACAAAATTTATCGCGGTTATTCGAAAAGGTTTCACGCACGTTCCCGAGAGCAGTCCAAACAAGTTCGCAATCAGTGATAGTCGTTTCACGGGCATTGATTCATGTGTGGCTTGCACATTTCGGCAGATCGAAGAAAGCCGAACACCAATTAACGAGAAGACAATGGGAAACAGTGCGTCTGTAGCGTCTTCAGTAGACGAGATACCAGGACGTCCAACTTCTCAAGACTTATCAAAACATGAAACAAACTTTGATACTCAAAATAAATAATATCAGTATTTTGGGAATGCTTTCTTGGAAGTGATATTTTTCCATTTAATTGCGGTTTACTGACGCCAGGTAGAAATTTACTTCCAGAATTAAATGCTTAAGATTTAAAAAATGGCTCAAATGGCTCTGAGCACTATGGGACTCAACTGCTGAGGTCATTAGTCCCCTAGAACTTAGAACTAGTTAAACCTAACTAACCTAAGGACATCACAAACATCCATGCACGAGGCAGGATTCGAACCTGCGACCGTAGCGGTCTTGCGGCTGCAGATTGCAGCGCCTTTAACCGCACGGCCACTTCGGCCGGCTAAGATTTAAAGCAAGCATGCTCGAACTTTGGTGGCCCGCGGGCCTGAATCTTCTCCCGTTCTACCCTACGACGATATTATTGCAATTCGCCTCCCATGACCGTTATCGGAAACGCGCGGTGATATTACAATGAACAAAAACCACATCAATTTTTGGGACTGCCGTATACACCGTGGAAGTCTGAATGGCTTCAACGGCAAGTTTCCTGGCCGTTAGAGCAGCAGAGCACATTCTGGTCGGCTTCAGGCGCACAGGTGCAATAATATTGTGGTCAACTAATGCAGTACTTATTTAAGCTCGGAGGCCGCCTTGTTATGTGATGCGCCAACAGTGCTCCTAGCGGGGCAACGCGCACACAGAAATGGCATTCCTTTCCAAAATTATGCTTGGAAGTACATTCATTTTATGTTCACCCCATCTTCAAATGTTTACATTTACTTACTCGTCATGAACAGTTTCTTTACTTACGACGTTTTACGATAGGCGTCTTAAAAAATTTCCTTTGCAAATTCTGCAGCACCTCCTCCTCCTCTCACCCACGAATTTCTTCCACAAGGTGGACTTGAACCAATCGCGAGGCGGATCAGGCCCGCGGACCGCTGGTTGTCCACCCAGGTTGAAACTACTGTATGTCATAGAGCAGGCCCGACCGAACAGCGCTCCTGCCTAGTACTCTGAATAGTGAAGAGAATAATGAAGCTGCAGCCGACTAATAGGACGCCAAGCAGTTTGCTGAGAGTACTATTTGCATAAAATCAGATTTACGTTCTGCATTTGGAATACTATGGCGTTACATACTTATCGAAAAAAGGGAAAGTTGAAAAGCTGAACTGGAACTGCCTTACGTTTCGTATCATTTAAAGGCCGTGCAAAGCGGTTAATATGCTGCCGCACTATTATGAGCTGGAGAAACATTTATCGGAAAGTCACTACAACACCAGACACGAAGACGGTATGATGCACTTGTCTTCTGACAATCAACAGTAAAAGCTGACTGAGCTGAAGATGGCAGTTAAGGGAAAAAACTTAAGAGGAGAACGTGGCAAGAGCCATAGCCCAATTTTCTAGAAACTCTGCTCAATGGGACAGGGTCAAAATAAACGAAGGCGAGTCTCAGCTTATCCGTAGATACTCGATCGTTTCTGAGAAAATAAAGATTTCGAAGTACTTTACATGCCTTTTAGCGAGTAGCTAGTTCAAGTGGGTAGTGCCGCAGCTTCACACTTTTCGCGCTCCGTGCTAGAAACCCGACCATTTATTTTTTTTCTTTTATCTATGCCCGTGGAAGATTACAACACGAAAGTTGTCCAGTGTATATTCAAACAACGTTGTCGTTATTCGTCTACTAACTGTAAGTCTGGCGAATGAAAAAAAAGAAGCAATAAATAAATGGGAAAATTATTTGAAATTGTTTTTCGTGAAATTTCTTTAATGTTTCTCGATTCAAAATTAACAGCAAGCGCCAGTTTTCAGTTAAGTGATCCGTTACGCGTGTCTGCCGTGAAATTATTGCTAGCGTGAAATCTTCAGCAATGTTAAACATGCTTCTTTCCCGAGGGAGCTTCAACCGAAAAAATGTCACTGTGGCAAAGCTGCCTCCGCTCATGGTGTTCGGAAATCCCTCGTCAATAGCACTCAACACTTCATATGAGTAAAGGAGCTAGCTGTGTTTCACAAGAACGATGTTTTCTAAATCCGTGTTGACAGTGTGTCAATAGACCGTTTTCTTCGAGGTATTTCATAAGGTTCGGACACAATATATGTTCCAAAATCCTTCTGCATATTGACGTTAATTATAAGGGCCTGTAATTTAGTGGATTACTCCTACTACCTTTCTTTAATATTGGTGTGACCTGTGCAACTTTTCAGTCTCTGGGTACGGATCTTTCGTCGAACGGACGGTTGTATATGATTGTTAAGTATGGAACTAATGCATCAGCATACTCTAAATGGAACCTAATTGGTATAGTGTCTGGACCAGAAGACTTGCTTTTATTAAGTGATTCAGGTTGCTTCACTACTCCGAGGATATTTACTTCTACGTTAACTCATGTTGGTAGCAGTTCTTCATTCCAGTTCTGGAATATTTACCTCGTCTTCTTTTGTGAAGGCATTTCGGAAGGCTGTGTTTAGTAACTCTGCTTTGGCAGCACTGTCTTCGATAGTATCTCCATTGCTATCGCGCAGACAAGGCACTGATTGTTTCTTGCCGCTAACATACTTCACATAAGAGCAGAATCTCTTTGGATTTTCTGCCAGGTTTCGAGACAATGTTTCGTGGTGGAAACTGTTATAAGCATCTCGCATTGAAGTGCGCGCTAAATTTCGAACTTCTGTAAAAGATCGCCAAACTTGGGGATTTTGTCTGTTTAAATTTGGCGTGTTTGTTTCGTTGGTTCTGCGACAGTGTTCTGACCCGTTTTGTGTACCAAGGAGGATCAGCTCCGTCGTTTGTTAATTTACGAGTATTTGGTATAAATCTCTCAATTGCTGCCGATACTGTTTCTTTGAATTCAAACCACTTCTGGTCTAAACTTGTGTTATTAATTTGGAAGGAGTGGAGGTAGTCTCTCAGGGAGACGTCAAGAGAATTTTTATCTGCTTTTTTGAACAGGTATATTTTTCGTTTATTTTTGGAGAGTTTTGTAAAGAGTTGAAAGGGCGCTTCCACAAGGACGATGCTATTAATACTGTATTACTGAGATCGTAGACAGCTAACGTTATACCGAGAAATGTAGCCGTCTGCCTGGGTGCTGTTGCTAAACCATTCTTCCATGGGTAATTTTACACATTTCCTCTACTTTACAAACGAACAAAATCATGTTCCCAGAATGAGATTTTCACTCTGCAGCGGAGTGTGCGCTGATGTGAAACTTCCTGGCAGATCAAAACTGTGTGCCGGACCGAGACTGGCGGAAGTAAAGCTGTGAGGAGGGGGCGTGAGTCGTGCTTGGGTAGCTCAGTCGGTAGAGCACTTGCCCGCGGAAGGCAAGGTCCCGAGTTCGAGTCTCGGTCCGGCACACAGTTTTGATCTGCCAGGAAGTTTCAAAATCATGTTATTTGTCAGCTCCCAGATGCAGTGAAGTTTCGTGCCTCTGATTAAAAAAACCTGAATTTGTCGCTTTCTCTTTAGTTATCGTAAATAGTCATCCGAAAGAGGATGAATTTCAAAGAAACTTTCATTAACTTAAGAACAAATCTGAAACGTAAATCATATGGCCATAACTGCTGGAAACATAGAGGGGCAGGTTCAGCCATCTAATTGGATCTTTTTTCTGTTTTCATGCACATTGGTACCTTCCCTTCAAAATGTGCTAGAGCTGCGTCTTAAGCGCATTTGTGGGTGACTGTCCGCAGCTCGTGGTCTTGCGGTAGCGTTCTCGCTTTCCGCGCACGGAGTCCCGGGTTCGATTCCCGGCGGGGTCAGGGATTTTCTCTGCCTCGTGATGACTGGGTGTTGTGTGTTCTTCATCATCATTTCATCATCATTGACTCGCAAGTCGCCGAAGTGGCGTCAACTAAAAAGGACTTGCAATACGGCGGCCGGACTTCCTCGCATTGGTCCTCCCGGTCAACAATGCCATACGTTCATTACTACTGTAATAAAGCGTCGTGTTCCGTTGTTCAATGATGAGAAAAGAGATAGAGGGCAAAACCCAGCGCCGGCACATAGCCTACTCCCGTCGCATAGGGAGTCGCCGGTGCGAAGATGGACGGATCACCAAATGCAGCCACACCTCCTCATGCCATGAGACACTACGCAACGCTTAGGAATTTAAGAAACGACTTTGCCGCAAAGCGTGGTGGTCAGGTGCTTGACACCAAAAACCCTCCTCCTACCTCTCCTACTGCCCAAGCCAAACACTGGCGACAAAGATTTCTTCCTCTACCAGGATTTGGAGCCAATATCTCCGGGTCGATCGCCGTACGCCCCCTACCACAGGGAAGGTACTGAACAGGGTATAGTTTACATTCCGTACTTTCATATTAATTTATTTTTGATTCGCAATGTAACATTCTTTCGCCAAGAGCAGCAAGCAAAGCAGTGTTTATGTTTTTCTTATTTTCAATGTGAAAATGTCTACCTTTCGCCCAAGACATGGATCAGTAACTAGAGAAAACAAACATAGTCAGAAAGTGACACAATCCTGCTGGAAGAGTGTGTGTTAGCATCTGCGGTTGTTTACGTGCATTTTGAGAAATTACAAGAATGCCAATCTCTTTCATTCACCACTACGAAACAATATTAAGGTAGTGACTCAAAGTTACAAATATTGATGCACAGTGTGGACGGAGTTAACGAAAACGTACCTTTAGGCGAATATTCGCTCACTCTGATGAGACACGGACTGCAGACACGTTGCTAGAAAGGTGGTCCACTCTACTCGGGATCCAGCGAGATATGAAACAAGCCCCGTGTAACTAACGAGTTTCGTTTTGCCAGAGAACACCGACGTACAAGAAAAGACTTCACAGTCTCCTTCAAGCGACTAACGCAATTAAAAAACCGCTGGAAATCAAAATAATTTTTAGAAAATTGTGGTCTCACTGCTCCTTGTTGTACGTTTGAAAAAATTTCTCTGACAATATTAACGGAGTATGCGGAGGTTCGACGTTTGGTGCTGCGATTGATCAACAAGGGTAAATGGAACATAATGGGCATAATTAGGCGTAAAGACTTGTTACTGTTTGTTTACCTATGGGGCGTAAAATCACTGAAAACAGTCAGGTCGATTAAATATTTAACAGCATGCGTAAGGAGCGATTTAAAATCGAAAGATCACGTCAAACTAATTGTAACAAAGACAGATGCCAGACAGAGATTCTTTGGTAGACTTCTCACAAAGTATAGTTCACGCACGAAACAGATATATGAATATATATGTGTGGTGACTGTACTTTCAGACATGTTCGAAAGGACAGACACCATTTTTGATCCAGCAGAAATTATGAATACACAAAGGAATTACAACCCTTGGTTGCGAGCGGCCATTTATTGAGCTGAAAATTCGTGCCGGACCGGGATTCGAACCCGGGTCGTTTGCTTACTAGGCAGATGTTCCGACCACTGAGCCATTCAGACGCAGTGGTCATTGCAACTGCACGGACTACTCTCGCTCGCCTCCCGTCAGAACCAAATTCTCAAGTTAACCACGCTTTACAAATGTCAGAGCATCTGCGAAATGCCACGAATAATGAGGATAATGGGCAACGCGGACTCCATTTGTAGTGTGTGGATAAGCTGAGAATTTGGGTGTGACGAGAGGCGATCTAGGGTAGTCCGTGCAGTTGCAATGACTACTGTGTCTGGATGGATCTGTGGTCAGAGCATCTGCCTAGTAAGCAGGAGACCCGGGTTCGAATCGCGGTCTGGCACAATTTTTCAACTTTCCCCATTGATTTCAATCAGTTTCCGCTTGCAGCCAACGTCTGTAATTCATTTGGGTATTAGGTATATGAGCGTATACTTCCGCGGCCAGGGGCTCTTTCAATATTCTTGTGTGTATAAGACCGCGTCATGATATGAAAAAACTACCGTCTTTTCGGCTGCTATTACATTCAGCCTTTACCAATGTGACCGCCAGAAGAATCTTATTAATAAAGAGAACTTAGTTTGCAAAAACCTCTTTCGACCAATGCTTGTTTATCGTCCCCGAGTGTGGAACCCTTGCCGGATGCAATTGATAAAGCTTATAGAGAAGCTCCAAAGGAAAGCAGCGCGTTTCGTCACGTGTTCACTAAGCGCAAAGCGTCCAGAGATGTTCATCCAGCCCCAGTGGTAGACGCTACAGGTTGTGCACCGCGATGTAGTGTACTGTTAGAATTCCGAGAGCGTACGTTTCTGAAACAGTCAACCAACATCTTACACGCTGTACCCTCCACCACAAAATGTTAGGTGGTTTGCGGAATATGGACGTAGATACAATAAGAGGTACGTAAGCAAGAAGGTGCGCAGAGAAAAAACACGCCACAAGAAAAAGGAAGGACAGAAGCAAGACGCGCCTCGTCTCTCCGCGGAAGAACTGTAACGGGCAATAAAGACCTCACGGCACTGGATTATTGCCCGGGGAATGGGCCGAGGAAAGCGGTGAGGAAAAGGGAAGGGAGGAGGGGGCGAGCGAAATCCGACCAGACTCCCCTCACCGGCGCGGCTACCGGATACCTCGGGCGACTGGCACGCCTCTCCCAACAGTTCCAACGACCTGTCAGCGAGAGCAGCTCAGGAGGGACGGCGTATTAACCCTCCGCAACTGTTTACGTCGCAACTGCTTCAGGTGGTGCACTGCACCGGCCGCGGCGAAATATACAGCTGGAGGTTGGCGTGGTAAGCGACGGCGGGCGGCGGGCGAGAAGCTCTGGGCGGGGCGGGGCCTCCCTCAATTTCCGAGGGGAGAGCTGGATCCTCGCCTCGCCTCAGGCTCTGGCTCGGCTCGGCTCTCTTCTTTGTGTGCCGCCGCCACTGCAGTCCTTAGCTCTCCCCCTCCCGCCAGCCTCCACCTCCCCGCCCATCCTGCACCTCAGTAAAGGCCGACCCTCCTGCCCCGCTTCCTTCTTTCATTTTCTTCCGTGCGCTCACTAATTGCACATTCTTCGCATAGTTTCTGTTCAATGCGTATCACCCTGCCGCCGGCGCCAGGAGGGAGGGGTCGAGGTGGGGACGGAATGGCAGAGAGAGTGGGAGAAACTTGGGAGCGCGCGCGCCGAGGGGTAGGAGAAGCCCACGGGGCACGGGAGAGAGGGGGGGGGGAGGGGGGGGGGAAGCGCCACGCTAAGGCGAGGGAGCCCAGCTGCAGTATTAGCGGGACAAGGGGAAGGACGCAGACGGGGCCGTGGGCGTGGGCGTGCCAGCCAGCACGGACAGGACAGCGGAGGAGTGGCGAGGAGGGGGAGCGGTGGAGAGAGGGAACGGAGGCAAAGCGCGGCCAAGGATGGCGGTCGAATGGGGCACGGCGGCGTGGACGCGGCCGCCCTGTCCGTCGTCGCCGCCGACGCCGCCCCTGCAGCGCAGCAGGCGACTTATTTTCGCGAGATCGGACACGCGAGCGGAGAGAGGAAGCGCCGGCGAGTCGAGTCGAGGTGGTCGCTCGACCGGCAAAGTGGACGCCGCCGCCAATTTAAAGGCCGGCCGCCTAACTTCGCTCCGGTCCGATCTTGCTCGTCTGCCCATCCTTCCTTCGCTCTCCCTCTGTTACCGCCGCCGCGCAGCACCCGGCTGTCCGCTGGCCGCCAGTTACGCGAAGAACGGAAGGCCGGCCGACGCAAGCGCCGCCACACACACACACACACACACACACACACACACACACACGCACGGGGCAGGTGGGAGGCATGATGGAGGCGCCCACCCTGACAATATATGAGGTAATCTCGCCTATTTGATGGAATAATATTGAAGCAGAGGCGAGGGGAACGCGTCTCCCTTCTCCCGCCCCACTCCGTCGCCAGCGCAGGCAGTAAACTCGGCAGCTATACGGAATCAATGAAGCGGCAAAGCACCGGCGGGACCTCCTTTAATCCTGCTGGCGCGGCGCGGACCGGTGGAGCAAGCGAGGACGGCTACTACTTCTGCGCCTCCTCTTCTGGACGGGCAGCCAGTGCCAAGTGATGTCTGCAATTTATTCCCGCGTGCCGCCCTCGTACCAACGGCAGAACTACCTCGGCGAAATGGTCAGCGAGATATTTCGTTCTTCGTTTGCTGGAGCTGTGTTGCGGCTTGTTCTGTCCACAGATAAAACGATCCACGCGCGGATCCAACGGGGGTGGGTCATGACTCCCTCACCAAAGAACATTATACTTGCTACCACTCATATTGTACTACATACGACGGCTATTCGGAAAATAAGGAACGATCGGTCATGAAATGGAAACCACAGAGAAAATTCGATGGAGCTTTGCACAGACGGATTGGACAGTGTCTCTAGTACGCCTGTGATAGCGTCACGTCGCTCTTCCCATTTCCGAGCGCACAGTGAGGGCGTAAAATGCCTCCAAAATGTTGTCTCCCGCGAAAGAACGGGTGCCTGCGGTGAGATTTCGCCTGCTTTCATGCAACCCCACAAACTTCACTGTCATACATTTCCTTCGTGATAGTTCTCGGGTGTGCGTCGCAGGGACAATGAGAAGGCTCCTTCAGTGTTTTCGGTGGCAAGTGTTTCATCACCCACCATACTGCCCTGTCTTGGTTCCCTCTCATTTTCATCCCTCCTAAAATGAACTGCTGGCTATGAAGGTAACATTTTGGCACACACAAGGAGATCCAGAGGAGGCTGCCTGCTATGACAAGGGTATTGGGAAGTTACTACAACGCTATGACAGATGTCTTAGTCGGATCGGTGACTATGTCGAGAAGTAGCTGGAAGGTGTAGCTAACTGTTGCAAATAGAACAGTTTTATTTTCGCTGTGGTTCCACTTCGTTACTTTAAATTTTCTTTTGTTGCAAATTGGAGATGGAATGGAAGTGTTTAAGTCGCCTTCGATAGCAAGGAAAAACAATTCAGCAATGGTTTCAAAGGATGCTCCAAGTGGTGTAACTTTGTCGACTGCATGAGAAATGTCTGCGTACCGGGTCTGTGACCAATGGCTGTAAAGGAAACAGTGAACGTCCAAAAAGTGTTCCCACGGAAGACACCATCATAAATGTTCAAGACACAATGCTTAGGAGTCCTGGAAACTCAAGTACGAGATTAGTAATTGAAAACCGGAATCGGTGTCTTACGAATTTTCCACCTCAATGTGGGACAGAAGCCGTACCACATTCGAATACAGGCCCCCATCTGACGCTGATAAAATTGCTCGTGTACGAGCTAACGAAGTGTTATTAGAAATGACGCACCGACGCTAATGTTGAGTTCTTCATGTCGGATAAAACCGGATTTCACGTTAGCGGCAACTTGAATAGGCACAATGCTTTGTGAGCGCCGGCAATTCCCCGAAAACTAAGAGAGCGTAACTCGATCCTCTCCGAAAGTTAACGAATTGTGGGGTGTTTCGGAAGTTAGAGTACCTGATCCATGTATTTTTAATGATCAGACTGTTAGGGGAGATTCATACCTAGACACGTTCCAGAATTTTTTTGTGATAATCTTCCCTTCCGTATTGTAACATCAGGTTACTTCCAGCAAGATGGTGCACCACCACATTATTCCATTGCCTGTATGAAACATTTGCTACACGCTGGACTGGAAGAAGTGTATCTTTGGCGTGGCCACCACAGTAACCAGATTTGACGCCGTATGTTTCTGGCTGTGGGGAATGGTGAAAGAACTCGTATATGTTACAAGACCTGCTGACATTGATGACCTTATAGAACGCGTAACACAAGCTGCCCGCTCTATACCTAAGGAGTATTTGAACAAGCTACAGCTACCTTCATTTGGACTTGTATACATACTGTGCATTTTTATATCAAAGTAAATAAAACAACAAATAATAGTAAAATGAAAATCAATCCCGTGTAAGTGTAACACCTTTTTGGACAACCTGCACTACATACGTTTATATTTTTACATATATCAATTTTCAGGTTTTCCAGATAACATTCCAAAAATAAAAGTAGCATAAAACTAGATGTCTCGAAAACAGCAGAGAATTCTAGAAAATAATTAATAGGCTATATTTTAGCGCAAGTTACTTTTCAGCTGCTCGCCTGAGGCCTAGCCCACATGGATGCGCTTGCTGCAGAGCATTCCTGCGAGGAAAAACCGCCTAGGACGTGTGTGTGTGTGTGTGTGTGTGTGTGTGTGTGTGTGTGTGTGTGTGTTGTTCTTAGCATAAAAAAATGGTTCAAATGGCTCTGAGCACTATGGGACTTAACATCTGTGGTCATCAGTCCCCTAGAACTTAGAACTACTTAAACCTAACTAACCTAAGGACATCACACACATCCATGCCCGACGCAGGATTCGAACCTGCGACCGTAGCGGTCACGCGGTTCCAGACTGTAGCGCCTAGAACCGCACGTCCACACCGGCCGGCTTTCTTAGTATAAGTAAGTTTAAGTAGTGAGTGAGCCTAGGGGCCGATGACTTCAGCAGTTTGGTCCCTTAGGAATTCACACAAATTTGAACATTTGAAAAAGCGCCCGTTCACAAACTGATCTCACCTGCTGCCAATCACAAATCCGATTCTGTTCCTGAACCCACAGGTACAAACAACAAACACCAGAAAGTAAGACAGACAGAAAAGACACTTTCTTGAACGGAGGTGGAAAAGATTTAAAGAAACAGTAGTCACTCCAGTCACACGCTCACATAGCCATATTCTGCAGATTTGTGTTCAATATCTTAGCGCGAAGGGATACACTGAGAAGGTTGTGTGCACATTTCTATTTTACACGGTGTAAATTATGACGTCGCTTAATTTGTGTGACTTCGTTTTTAAATGAATTGCAAAACGCAAGAACTACTCGAATTTCCTAGAAAATGCTTTTAAAATGCTTCATTTTTATCAACTGCAATTTCTTCCAAAGTAATACAAAGCGGTTTACTATGCATTGACGCACACAGGTAGTTGTTCCATGGAAACTTTTTTATGTATTTCCTTGTTAGTAGTATTAAAATACTTTGCATACATAAAAGCAGTGACGGTGAGTTCACGACGTATCTTCCTAGTACTCCCGTGTTCATCGAACGTACCGCTAAAAAATCTAGCAGCACGTCTCTGAAATGCTTCAGTGCTTCCTTTACATCCCATCTGGTTGGGATTTCAAACACACTATTAGTACATAAGAACGGATCGCACTAATGTACTGTAAGCGGTCTCCTTCATGGATCAGCTACACATTCCTAGCCGGCTGCTGTGGCCGAGCGGTTCTAGGCGTTTCAGTCCGGAACCGCGCTGCTGCTACAGTCGCAGGTTCGAATCCTGTCTCGGGCATGGATTTGTGTGATGTCCTTACGTTAGTTACGTTTAAGTAGTTCTAAGTCTAGAGGACTGATGACCTCAGATGTTAAGTCCCATAGTGCTTAGAGCCATTTGAACCATTTTTACACATTCCTAGAATTCTAGAAGAAATAACGCCCAAATATTTAATTGCTGTGATTGTGTCACGCACCACATCACTAATACTGTATTTGAACATTATATGATTGTTTCTCCGATTCATCTGCATAACTTGCGTTTTTCTACATTTAGAGCGAGCTGCGATTCGTCACACCGAAGAGAAATCATGTGTACTCCTAAGGTCAGTAAATGGCGACGCTTTCCCTTAAACTACAGTGTCAGTCGAAGAGTGCTGCTCACTTTATCTGTTAGAACGTCATGTATACGGAGAACAACAGCGGTGCTGTCACAGTGTGAAAAACACGAAATCTGGTGCATACAAATCCTGTTTTCCGGTGGGGCATTTACACTGATAAGCCAAAACATTATGACCACTGCCCACCGCGATGTTGAGTGTCGCCAGGTGGCCTTTCGGGCACATGAATCGGCAACAGAAGTATATAAGCTGAGCAGACCACGGAAGGGGGATCACGCTAGCGAAGGTATGGGCTACAAATGGGGAAATTCACTGAGATAAGCGACTTTGAAAATGGGTAGATTATTATTACGCACAGACTTTGAATGTGTATCTCGAAAATGAATGTGTTCTCGAAAACGCGGAAACTGGTCGAGTGCTCACGTGCTACGGCCTCGAGCGTCGACGGAAAGGAGGAGGAGGACAGTAAAACTACCACTAGGCGCTAAATGGTTGGACGTCCACGACTCTTAACAGAATGTGGGGTTCGGAACTTTGTCTGCTCTGTAAAGCTGGTCGGTCAGTTGGCTGGTTGGTTGATTGATTTGGGGGGAAGGAACCAAACAGCGAGGTCATCGGTCCCATCGGATTAGGGATGGATGGGGAAGGAAGTCGGCCGTGCCCTTTGAAAGGAACCATCCCGGCATTTGCTTGAAGCGATTTAGGGAAATCACGGAAAACCTGAATCTGGATGGCTGGACGCGCGTCGTCCTCCCGAATGAGAGACCAGTGTGGTAACAACTGCGCCACCTCTGTCGGTGCTCTGTAAAGTAAGACAGATGGTAATGTGTGGCATCTCCACAATGCTTGATGTCTTCCCCGACGGTGAGGTCATCTTTCGGAAGTACAACTGTCCCTGTCTCGGAGCCAGAATCGTGCCACAGTGGTTTGAGGAGCATTACTGTGAACTCACGTTGATGTCTCGGCGGCTAAATTCGCCTGACGTAAATTCTATGGAAACCATCTGCGTCGCTATCCGGCGCCAATACCACGTACGCAAATTAGCGGCCCGTTATTTACGCGAATTACATGACTGCGTTGACATCTAATGCCACATACGTCCACAAACCTACCACCAAACTGTTGGATCCCTAATACGCGGAATCAGTTATGTATTCCGCTCCAAGGACGGACAAAAAAGCTGTTAAGCAGGTGGTCGTAATGTGTTGGATCATCAGTGTATTATGTAAAGTGAAGGTGGATTGGCGGGAAGGGAAGGGAAGGGAAGGGAAGAAATTAATTATGTCAGGTGCATCGGGAGTTTATGCGGAATCAGCGGTGACGAATGAAAATGTGAGCCGGACCGAGGTTCGAATCCTGTATCTCCCTACTTACTGGGCAGTTGCGGTAACCACTGCGCCTCCCGGGCTCACTGTTAACCGGGATTGCGTAGACTATCTCAATACGTTCACACCTAGCGCCACCCATTTGCACGAAATGGATTCATTGTCCATCGAGGCATATCAATTACATCGTGTGTGTTATGCAGCGGGAACCTAAAATTAGGAGCATGGAGGACATGGACGCAGACTGTGGACAGGTGGCGCGAGGTGAGGATGGGGGGCGGTTTGGGTGCGTTCCGAGATAACCGCAATTGCGCTGACTAACTCTTGTGTACCGTTGTCGCAGGTGTTAACAGAACTGCCTACTAAGCAGGAGATCCGGGTTCGAAACCCTATCCGGCACACATTTTCACTCGCCGCCGGTGGTTCCGCATAACGTCCCGATGCAGCTGACATTCCGTTTTTTTCTCCTCACTCCACTTTCACTTTACATATTATCATTACCTTTGGTGGTTTCGGCTCTCGAGGGAGCATGCGCTCCCATTCACTAACTGACACTGAGACTGTCCCCAGCAGATTCCAAGTCTCATTAAGGTGGAAGGTGGATACATCCCCATTAAAGTTAGTAACATACCTGCCAACTTTCAAAAACCAAAAGTCGGGAGAGTCAGTTTTAAATATTGGGAGGCATGAGTGACCGAAAACCGCGGCTCATTTTCGGTAAATATAACCTCGAGACAACTGATGTGTCTTTCCCTATTACGTCACAAAGCAGTTTAACGGCTCTAAAAACGCGAACTCTAGAACCACCCAAAACGTAATGGAACGGCAACTACTTACCTATACAGTAGCGAACTGGTGCTTGGTGCACAGAAACACGTAATAGAAAACGGTTACTCTAACATTTATTTTCATTGTAACACTTCGTCCATAAATTTATCATCATCTTATTTTCAACTTTAACTTGGTGCAACGGCCGTACTAAAACTCCCTGTTTTCGGGCGGCTGCCCCGTTTCGAACATTTCATTCCACTAATTTTTACATTTTCTCCACTACCCACTCATGCTGCTTAACTTGAATGGTTGGCTGTCACATGTGTTTATTTACAACCGCATTGCACGATCCCGCATGTTTCTTACTGTCGCACCTGTCAATTTCTGAGCGAACGTATCGATTTACGAGCGCTTCTATTATGTCCTATTTCTGTAAAAAAATTTGCTGAACTCCTTTACAACTTCCTACTACCTCTCTGTATAGTACCCACCATTTATTTCCTTTATAACACTTCGATCACAAGTTTTAATTTCTCACTCAACTTTTTTTACTTGGGCTGTTTTCTATTACGGGTTTCTGTGCGTCACGCTTTAGGTATTATTTTACATATATTTTCATCCATGAATTTCCATTATTGTTGTACAAAATGTTCATTCCATAACCCTTATCTCTAGTCTTTCATGGATTCACATAACAAAATAATAATAATACTCTTAACCAGTCACTCTAAGGATTTATAACGCTTCTAACAACGCCGAATAATAAGTGACTTCCCTTATAGCACAACGACAACACACAAATTTAAGTCCAAACATAGCACAACACTGAGCAATACGATTATACATTTTACAAAATGCGGGTACGAGGAAAAACAACAATCGATATAGATGTCACGCGCGACTTCTTGTTTTCTATGAACTTAGATATGTGTAATGACTGAAAACGACTACTGATTTTCACTCTGCCAGGTGGTTTCATAACAGCGCACACTCCGCTGCAGAGTGAAAATCTCATTCTGGAAACATCCCCCAGGCTGTGGCTAAGCTATGTCTCCGCAATATCCTTTCTATCAGGAGGGCTAGTTCTGCAAGGTTCGCAGAAGAGCTTCTGTAAAGTTTGGAAGGTAGGAGACGAGGTACTGGCAGAAGTAAAGCTGTGAGGACGGGACATGAGTCGTGCTTAGGTAGCTCAGTTGGTAGAGCACTTGCCCGCGAAAGGCAAAGGTCCGGAGTTCGAGTATCGGCCCGGCACACAGTTTTTAATCTGCCAGTAAGTTTCAATTCTATTCTTATACTTTTTCTCTGAGTATTAGTCAAATATAAAGTTTTTCAACTGTCTGTTAAAATAAAACGGGTGGTTGACGCTGTACTCTATATCCTTGTAATTGCGCTAATATTTCCATGTATGCAAGCTTGCTACAAACAGATCTCCAAGTTCTGTATTCAAGTCCTTCGGTACCATTGAAATTTTTCCTTGAAACTATTCCTTTTGTACAAAGTTAACCGTTCCTGGATGCCTTAGCACGACCCTGATTAATCTTTCCTTCTTTCACTTAATCGAGTTTCTTTTTGCACCAAGTTTCCTGTCCACCGAATGCACCACAGTGCAAGTTTTACTTCCAAAACTGCTGTACGTATGACGTTAATTTTCAGGAACGTGCGTTCTTTTTGTCCCTAATCTCTTCATATCACACTTGGATGGGCTCCAGTGCGTTGTATTCTTTCCTAAATACAATTCCATCTGTAACTGCGTATTCCTCAATTTTTATGTTCCCGACGTACGTCTACATGTGCAACCTGCATTTCAAACTTTAGTGTTTGGAAGAGGTTCACAGAACCACTTTCAGATAAGATTGAAGTCCAGTACGTTCGGAGTGCCTATGGTTATCGAGTAGTGAGTGAACTGGTTGTGCCAGTCCGGCTGGAAAATGACGTTCAAGTCTAATGAGCCACCGAGACGCGCTATTCGTCCACGAGACTCAAGAGGGCCATAGACACGAGTTCCCAGGCAGATGCCGTGTTTCTTGACTTCCGCAAGGCGTTTGATACAGTTCCCCACAGTCGTTTAATGAACATACATAAATGACCTTGTGGATGACATCGGAAGTTCACTGAGCTTTTTGCGGACGATGCTGTGGTATATCGAGAGGTTGTAACAATGGAAAATTGTACTGAAATGCAGGAGGATCTGCAGCGAATTGACGCATGGTGCAGGGAATGGCAATTTAATCTCAATGTAGACAAGTGTAATGTGCTGCGAATACATAGAAGGAAAGATCCCTTATCATTTAGCTACAATATAGCAGGTCAGCAACTGGAAGCAGTTAATTCCATAAATTATCTGGGAGTAGGCATTAGGAGTGATTTAAAATGGAATGATCATATAAAGTTGATCGTCGGTAAAGCAGATGCCAGACTGAGTTTCATTGGAAGAATCCTAAGGAAATGCAATCCGAAAACAAAGGAAGTAGGTTACAGCACGCTTGTTCGCCCACTACTTGAATACTGTTCAGCAGTGTGGGATCCGTACCGGAGAGGGTTGATAGAAGAAATAGAGAAGATCCAACGGAGAGCAGCGCGCTTCGTTATAGGATCACTTAGTCATCGCGAAAGCGTTACGGAGATGATAGATAAACTCCAGTGGAAGACTCTGCAGGAGAGGCGCTCAGTAGCTCCGTACGGGCTTTTATTGAAGTTTCGAGAACATACCTTCACCGAGGAGTCAAGCGGTATATTGCTCCCTCCTACGTATATCTCGCGAAGAGACCATGAGGATAAAATCAGAGAGATTAGAGCCCACACAGAGGGATACCGACAATCCTTCTTTCTACGAACAATACGAGACTGTAATAGAAGGGAGAACCGATAGAGGTACTCAAGGTACCCTCCGCCACACACCGTCAGGTGGCTTGCGGAGTATGGATGTAGATTCACCGAATTATTACTCACGAAACGTCAGTGTCGAACGTGTAGCGTCATTTAGCAGCAACAGCGCTCCTCCAAAACGCATCCGCAGCCGCGTTTCAGCAAGTACTCGGCGAGTATACGTGTACAAAAAGTCAGTGTCGCCAGTGGCGGGGACTGCTCGCAGGTGGCCCGGCGGGCGCCTTGTCCGGCGTCGCGGCAGAGCAGGGGCGGGGGACGAACGTGGCAAGGCGGCGGCCGCGAAGGACGGGACGCAGGAAGGAAGCGAGGAGCGTCGTCAATACGGCAGCCGCTGCGCCGCCTGCTGCCGGCCGCCGGCCAGGGTCCGGCTATCGACCGTGTCCGCCGGACCCTGCCCACCCCCGGCCCGCTCTGCCGGACATTCAGCGCCGGCAAGGCGCAAGGCGCCACCCAAGACACTGCGCCACGTGCGCCAGCGCGCCGATGTTCCACTACACCGGTGCCCAGCTGCCACCATTGTGTCTCGACAACTGCCTTCTGCCGTGGCTTAATTTTAGTGGTGAGCGATGGAGGGAGGGGAGGTGTTTCACTAAACCGGCGCCAGAACTATGATGGTAGTTTCATAGGCGCGCTGCACAGCCCCGACAGACATCACGCTAACAATGTGTAACATCGTCTTAATCCTTCATAATGACTTCAGTTCATCGAGGAAGTGTGTCCACAAGTTTCTTTGGCTTAGCCATTCATTGATGATTAGGCCCGTGTCCTGTAGACCTAATAAAGTGCTCTAGTGCGACCCTTACTTGAATACTGCTCGACTGTGTGGGCTCCGCACCAGGTCGGATTAAAAGGAGAGATCGAAGCAATGCCGAGGCGGTAGGTTCGATCAGCAAGCAGGTATTACTGAGGTCTTTATGCAGAATCAGTGACCAGTGAAAATGTGTGACGGATACGGACTCGAACCCAGGCTCTCTCCATTACTATAAGGTAGCGTTAACCACAGCGTCAACCAGGCACATTGTTTATCACAAATGTGCAGATTATCTCGACACGCTCCCTGGCCGATCCACACACTCACCTTGAGATTCATACTGGAGGTCAAATGTGAATATGCATCCGCACTAAAGGTTGTGGATTATTGCCCACAGAGGAGAATCAGTTATATGTCAATGCGTGTTGTCCGATCTTTCGGGCAGGTCCGAATGAACAGACACTTTGGATTCGTAAACGAGGTTCACTGCCTGAGGCCGCGTTGAAAAAATTTACAGAATCGGCGTTAGATGCTGACTGCAGAACGATTGTACCACAGCCAACGTACATTTCGTGTAACGACTACTAAGATGAGACAAATCAGAGCTCATACGGAAGCCTATAGACAGTAGTTTTTACCTCTCTCCATTTGTGAGCGGAATATGAAAGGAAACTACTAGTAGTGGTGCAAAGTGTCCTCCGCCATGTACCATGCGTTGAGTTGTGGAATATTTACTAGTATATGTGCAGATTTAGCTGTAGATGTAGAGGCTGAATGCTCCGTTTCCCCTGGCGTTGGAAAGATGCCCAGACATTTCATATGGGATTAAAATCGGAGTATGTAGCGGGACAGTCGAGCTGCGATGGGTTGCCCGAGTGTTCGATAAACCAGGCACGTGTGCGTGCAGCCACGTGAGCGCAGCCGGCCGCTGTGGCCGAGCGGTTCTAGGCGCTTCAGTCCGGAAACGCGCTACTGCTACGGTCGGAGGTTGGAATCCTGCCTCAGGCATGGAGGTGTGTGCTGTCCCTAGGTTAGTTAGGTTTAAGTAGTTCTAAGTCTAAGAGACTGATGACCTCAGATGTTAAGTCCCATAATATGCGCGGTCACTGCTGTCTTGAAAGCCGAAAGCGTCCACAGCACCCTCAGAAGAAAGGCCAGCTCCTGCTAACCGACAATGCTGAAATAAACGTCCTGGTTTATGAACACGCTAACCTGCGTGAGTGGACCCAAGTCAGGGCCACTTAAAACACCCCCGAAACGTCACAGAACATCATATGGGCTGAACTACGGGCCCCATCGCGACTGGTCATATCCACATTACACGCCTCCAGTCAGCTTGTGTCCAGTTTCTGACGACGTGCAGCCTTGTCTGCCGCTGTGACAAGTGGCCTTTTGCGAGGTACTCGGCTGCATATGTCCATTCTATGCAGTTCCCTTCACAATGTTAGCTCGGAGACTCGTTGCGATGGATCCATATTCACTGAAAGCAGCGTTTCCTATCAGGCTTGGAACTACTTGTCATTGAGGAGACGTCACATTCGTCTTCGTTGCCTCTCGGTTAGAATCTTTCCAACGACCACTGTTCTTTTGCCGTGTTACGTGAATCAAATTCCATGTAGACATGTTGAACAGTCGGTGATGATACATCAACAAATCGGATAACTTTATTAACGGTATGATTAAGGGCACGTCGAAACACGATAGCTCCTTCCCGTGCTTTAAGCCAAAACCAAAACACACAGAGGGGCCGGACGAAGGTATGATTTGAACAGATCCAAGGTGCGACATTCGGATCCTGCAGAAGAAAAATGGAAGAAGGCAGTTTCAACAATAAAACCATTCAGGACACCGAAATGTGGCAAATAACCGGAATTTGAAGCAAAAGTCTTTCCTAAGTGCAAAATAAGAGGAAAGATGAAAGCGTTGGAAATCGCTTGAGTCTCAAGCGTGTCACAGGAGGAATTCCTTGCAAGTATGCGCTGGTGTCGTCAGTTCATGGGTAGAAATGGCCTTGCTCTCCGATGAAGTACTACGCTGGCGCAATGCCAGAAGATTTCTACGAGAAACTTTTAATTTCTAGCGGTACGTCATACAGCTGCGACAGTGTCACTCATACCCTTTTCATCAGACTGGCAATGCTGAAGAAACGCCAGTATTTACTGACGTGGCAAACAATACGGCAGTAGACATAAAAGGGGCAAAAAGTATCTCATTAAGACGAACCAGGTGTGAAGAAAAAATACTAATATCTCTGATGTGAGCTGTCACAGACGATGGGGAAAAGTAAGTCCCTTATGTCATTCCGACGGGAAGAAACTATGCACAAAGAAAACTTTCCTAAGGGCTTAGCAATTCGCTGCCAAGAAAAGGGCTGGATAACAACGCAATAGATTGTTGTCTACTGCTTGTAATCGCAGACCTGTGGCTCTACTGACTAAGAAAGCTGTACTACTCGTTCTGGACGCTTTTAAGGGATATACAAAGGCTGAAGTAAAAGGTCAAATTGCTGCACCTAAGTCAGATGTCGCACTACGGAGGAATAACGTCAAAAGTACAGACCCCTGAAGGACAACCTCCGAAAAATATATTCCGATTGGCTCCCGGAAGAAGACCATACACTTTCAGCATCTGGTAAGATTAAGAAGCCATTAGTCACCCCTCTGTGCGTGTAGATTCCCGATTCTTTATTTTATCACAATCCATCATCACGGGGTTCTAGAAACGCTGCCTATCGAACACGCTGAACGGCAGCGCAGATCAAATACAGTGGGAACACAACGAAGAAAATGATGGCGTGAGAATGATGAAGTGTATATCGGTACTGATAATAATGAGAGCCAATAAGACAAAACATGGTACTGGTAAGTTAGATTCCAATGTGTTGTTTCATATGTTACTACAAAATGTTTACACTGCATACCTACGTCTTACATGTAAGTACAAGTAGACATCTTGTAATTTTTCTCTTCTTAATCAGTGAATGACTGATTTTAGCGCGAAACTGTCCCCCCCCCTCCCACTCCTTTCTCGAAATTAGGCTGCGGATTATATGCGGTGACTGCTTGTTATCGGGTCAGTGTGGTACATCCACTTGAATTTCCTAACAGTGATGATGATGATGATGATGATGATGATGATGATGATGAAGGTCCCACACTCCAAGGATCGTAAGAGACGATGCGGGAGACCCGCACTGCCGACTAGCCAAGGTCCTAGCGGTGGTGGTTTGCCATTGCCTCCCTCCGACCGTAATGAGGATGGATGATGATGATGATGATGATGATGATGATGATGACGCAACAACACCCAGTCATCTCAAGGCAGGAGAAATCCCTGACCCCGGGAATCGAACTAGGGACCCCGCGCGCGGGAAGCGAGAACGCTATCGCAACACCACGAGCAGTACGCAAGTTTTTAGAGGCCATATCCTGAGCTCAGGTCTCCTGGGGATCTACTACAGCAGATTTCACACTTTGCTTTAAAGTGTGTGGTGCTCTTGCGCTTTAATGCGTTCTTTCACTGTATAACTAGTTTTGCCTATATACCCTCTGACACAACCACGCGTTACGATCAAGAACGTTGCACGTCGAAGGTGGCCTCTATTCTCTACTGATTGGAAAAATCTAATCTTTCTGACAATTTTCTAAAAATCTGCACTAATTTGAATGTTTATTCCTATACAGGAGCTGCCAAACTTTTACTCCGACGGAACACTTTGAGAATCCTGGTTGTCTGATGCAACGGCTTTTTTATTTTGAAGGCTAATAAAACTTTAAAAATGAGAAAAACATGTTTTACTCAGTGATTTAAATTTTAAATCATAACTAGTAATACAACTTCGTTTAAGACCCTATCTATGGAAGTGCAATTGTGGACTATGGTCACCGTCTTCAATTCAAAGTTATTTCCACTACTGATATGGAAGGCCCAAGAAGGCAGACTGCTCAGCAATGTTTGCCTCTGAGCTCACGTCAGTGATGGAGCGAAGTCGTGTATAAATATATATTTATGTGCGAAGCTGCCCATATTTTTTCCCAGAATATTGTCAGGGCTTCTGTAGACCAACGAATAGGAATGGGAGACCGGCCCCTCTCTCTATCTCCAAGGTGAAATTGGTTTTCAGATGAAGTCATTTAAGAAATGGATCCTGTGAAGCTGCTCTTCACTGTGTGAATATATCACGAATGTGTCAGGACATGTCGACCAAAATGCTCCATCAAAGTGGCGACAAAGGGGAACCAAAAGCAAAACCTTCAGATTGTCCTTAAAATTCTCCTTTATTTTTAAAAAAGCTCATCGCAAACAAAATTCTATTAGGCCACATCTGGAGCAACGTTACTCACAATGATCTCCATATTATAGAAGTATGCTACCGGGATTTTTGTAAGTAAAGGTTTCGCGTCCAAGTTCATTAGACTGTCAGCCGTGAATATCTTTACCGTGTGTAATATTTCTAAAAACGGCCTTGAATCATACAGAAAAATGATCAGATTATCGACCGAATGCTTCAGTTTCTCAAGTAAATGACTTACTAAAAAGTACGTTGGAGAGTTAACCACGTTCACTTTGACCATTATTGGTTATCACACTGTCGAATCGCTAGTGACGGACTACTTGAAATAAAAACCAGACGCCGTTTTTTGCTACCGGTTAGTATGAAGAGAGTACACTGATGTGGCAAAAGTCATGGGACACCCCCTAATATCGTGTCGGATCTTCTTTTGCTCGGCGTTGTGCAGCAGTTGGACATGGCATGGGCTCAACAAGACGTTGGATGCCGCCTGCAGAAATATTGGACCATATTGCCCCTATAGCCCTACATAATTGCGAAAGTCTTGCCAGTCCAGGATTTGAGCACGAACTGCCTCTCGATTATGCCCCACAAATGTTCGGAGGGATTCATGTTGGCGATCTGGTTGGCCAAATCATTCGCTAGAATTCTCCAGACTGTTCTTCAAACCAATCGCTAACAATTTGGGCCCGATGATATGACATCGTTTTTTGGGAGCATGAAGTCCATGAATGGTTGCAAATGGCTTCCAAGTAGCCGAAAATCCAGAGGAACCCGTTCATTCCATGTAAACACAGCCCACACCATAATGGCGCCGCTATCGGCTTGCACAATGCCTTGATGACAACTTGAGTCCATTGCTTCGTGGGTTCTGCGCCACAATCAAACCCTAGCATCAGCTCTTATCAACTGAAATCGGGACTAATCTGACCAAGCCACGGTATTTATTTTCTAGGGTCCACCCTGCATAGTCACAAGCACAGGAGAGGCCTGTACTGCTGTTAGCCCATATTTCACCGCACTATCCTAAAGGATACGTTCGACGTACGTTCCACACTGATTTCTGCGCAGTTATTTCGTTGTTGCTTGTCTGTTAGCACTAAGAACTCTACTCAAACTCCACTGCTCTCGGTCGTTAAGTGAAACCCGTCGGCCACTGTGTTGTCCGTTGTGAAAGGGAACGCCTGAAATTTGGTATTTTCGACAAACTCTTGACACTGAGGATTTCTGAATATGGAATTCCCTAACAATTTCGGAAATGGAGTGCCCCAAGCATCTATCTTCGACTACTATTCCGCGTTCAGTGTCTGTTAATTCCCGACATGCGGCCGCAATCACGTCAGAAACATTTTTGCACGAATCACCAGAGTTCAAATGAAGGGCCGCCAATGCACCGCTGTTTTATACCTTGCGTACGCGATACTACCGCCATCCGTACACGTACATATCGCTATCCCATGTATTTTGTCACTTCGATGTACATGACTTGGTGGAAACGAGTCGACACAAAGCGTGACTGGAATGAACTTGCGCTGGCGGCTGGCATCGATTGTTTTGAGACCAGCGAGCACGTCGGCCTTGTAACGATGTGCCGTGGCTGGCCTCTCTAACTTGCCTCGTTAACTACCTCGCCTCGGCGCTGCTCTCCGCGCTGTCCCATTTTGTGAGAATGTTCTTTTCTCACTCCGAAATCGTTTCTTCCAGACGGTAAACGCGTTATGTTTGTTCCAGCGGCTTCAAATTCTTACCGGCGTTCTGTATTAACAGTGTCATCTTAGTATCTTTTATACTTCTCAGGCCTTTCAGAAGTTGGGTTGGGTTGTTTGGGAGAAGAGACCAAACAGCGAGGTCATCGGTCTCATTGGATTAGGGAAGGAAGTCGGCCGTGTCCTTTCAAAGGAACCATCCCTGCATTTGCCTCGAGCGATTTAGGGAAATCACGGAAAACCTAAATCAGGATGGCCGGATGCGGGGTTGAACCGTCGTCTTCCCGAATGCGAGTCCAGTGTGCTACCACTGCGCCACCTCGCTCGGTTTTTCGGAAGTAATCAATCGTACATTCACATACATTTGTTGAAGATCAAATTAGATGTGCATTTCTGCCTCCGACAACGAATAATTTTCTCGCACTTTTCGATGGTGACAGTCTATTCATTCATATAAGAGATTAACACTGCATGTTTCAAATTATTATCCTTTTTATTTTAAAAATCATCAGGCGCAATTGTGAAACACCCTAGTACCGGCTGCCAAACTGTATTGTATTCAATGCCTAATCGCTCTGCGCGTGCAGTTGTTGACTGCCTATTCTTCGTTAGGATCAGCACGAGGGTTGACTGAAAAGTAATGCTTCCACCTTCGTTGCTCTTCAACAGTCGGCAGCATTGGTATGCGGCAGGCACTGGCTTATTCTGTAGCCTCTTCTCTACAGCTCCAGTTGGCGGGAAGCCTTAGCACTGAACGGTTGTGTTGTTACAGTGTAAAGTATGGGACCCTGTGCAGACGGTCGGTCAATGCGATTTAAGCAACGTGCAGTCATTGAATTCTTGACAGCAGAAGGTGTCACCCCAAAGGAGATGCTTCAGAGAATGAAAGCAGTTTATAGTGATTATGTGGATGTGAGTACTGTGCGTCGTTGGGAGAGTAAGTTTAAAGATGTTGAGGCGGGAACATCTGACCTGCGTGACAAACAAAGAGTTGGACGTCCTGTGACAGCAACCACCGAGTTTCGAAAGTAAAATGTTGACAGATTGATTCAGGACGATCGTCGTATCACTCAGAGAGAAACTGCAAGCACAATCGGCATTTCACAAGAACGTGTGGGCCACATTATTGCTTTGCTTGGCTACGCTATCGGAAGATCTGTGCACGATGGGTACCCTGGATGCTGACTCCTGAAATGAAAGCGTGACGCATTTCTCCATTCAATTGTGTCAGGAGACGAAACGTGGGTACACCACTACTGGGTACACCACTACGACCGGGAGACGAAATGTCAGTCTATGGAATATCGACAAAGACTCGCCCCAGAAAAAGAAATTCAAGACGCAGCCCTCAGATGGAAAAATCATGGCCACAGTGTTCTGGGACGCATATGGTGTTATCCATGTTGATTTCCTTGATCGTGGAACAACAATAAACTCAGAGCGTTACATCACAACGCTGTGAATTCTGAAACGACGGCTAACAAGGGTCCGAAAGGAAAAGGGAAACGTTTTCCTGCAGCATGACAATGCCAAACGACACACTTCACGTGCCACCACAGCAGAACGTCAGAGACTGAATTTCACCACCGTACGGCATCCTCCCATACAGTCCAGATTTAGCACCGTCTGACTTCCATCTGTTCCCGATAATGAAAGATGATCTACGGGGACATCATTACGCTTCTGATGAAGACGCTGAGAGAACTGTGAGACTGTGGATGCGGAAACAGTGTCGACTTCTTCCGTGAAGGCTTCAGAAAACTTTTTCATCGTTGGCAGAAATGTATCCAATTGGCTGCCGATTATGTGGAAAAGTTAATATTGGTACTTAAAGATCACATTCAAAATAGTAGAGGCGTCTGCTGTGTTAGTACTTAACGAGTATTGATTTGGAATGGTTTTAGATATACTGTATTTTAGCAATTGTATTTCAGGAGGAAGTCGAGCAGGTACTACAACACAAAAATTATTAGTTGTTTATTAAAACTTTAACATGGCAAATACTTAGCTTTAGAAACAATGTCTGAATGAAATTGATGTTGTCTGTGACACTCATAACATCTAGCGCTTCATTACGTAATGGTAGTTTCACATCAGAGTCTAATTGCCTTTGACATGACATAATGTTAAGTATAAGTGTTCTAGTCAGACATATTATGACGATACTGTCGTCGTAAGCGATGAATAGAATTGATCGCTGACAGCACAAGGAAAAACTTGGGACATGTCTACGCCGACGTCTCCGATCTATTACTGCCTTTGGCAGCGACAGTCTTTACTTGTGGTGCGCTCTTGAGGTACCAATTTTTGCATGAGGCCTCGTTCTGCGTGCGACACAATAACTTGACAATTGGTAGTAAGAGAGAACAAATGGCACTGAGGCATCTTGTGCGCTCTTTGTATACTTGGTGACATCTTGCACTTTGCATTTGTTTTCTGAGCAAACCTTTTTACTGGTGGTCTGAACACGTTGTCAGCAGGAATGCAGAAGTATCCTTAAAGTATATGCTGAACACAAAGCCTCTGGGGGAAATGATGTTCATGTCGGAAGTGAAGGACTGTCATAAATGATTTATTCATTTCAGAATTCTATGTTCTGCAAAGTATTACATGTACAAATATGACTGATGAATGAATACATAAACTCACCGAATTTGCATTGTGCCCACGAGTTGGCGTTACGATTGCTGTGCCTTGACCAAATGGCGTTTTTGTGTGTTCGAATATCCAAGATGTTTATCGGTTACATCAGTGCAGTGTGAATTAGGAAGTAATCATGGAAAAGAAGCGCCATGTAAATAGAGAATTTTCCGTTTACACCGACAACTGAGGACGCTAGTTGTCTAGGTAAACAGAAAAGTTGGTACCGATCGACCATGTGTACCAGATGCAACCGTGAATAGGGTAAGAAGATTATGACGAGTACCTCTTACCTTGGTATGTTGCAATTGTAGTTGCTTCCACGATTTACTGCTGATTCCGAGGATTTCTGTGTTTAAAGATCGACATAACTTACAACCATCATAAAAATTTTACCCCTGTCAGACAGGTCGTCTGTCTTGTATGTGCATAGGATGCAAGTAATCTTTTTCTACTTCAGCGTATGCAAAGTGCTTCTTTGTTATCGACATAGGTACGCATACATTTATTGCTTCCTCTCTATATGAAATGGCACTGCTGAATGCTCGATTATCGGTCTCGCAGACAAATATTTCTGTGTAGCTCATGATATACAACTTGATGCCTTTTATCTAAATAGTTCAATGATGTTCAAGTAATCTTCGACTCAGTTCCATGAGTTTGCGACTCCAAGAGGTAAAGTTAGCAGCGACCTCTGGGAAGCTGAGCGAGTGAATTGGCGCGCAACTCGCTATTCGGACAGGCGACGTTTCTACAATCTGCAATCACCTCCTCGCTGGACGGTGGAAGCAGCGCGCTTGGTGCTTAACGACCCGTTACAGGACACGGAACACTTAACTGAGGAAGTGGCAGAATAAATGGACCGCATCCTACGATGACAATGAAATATACGTCCGCAATCATTTCCTGGAACTTCGGAATCACCACCTTCTCTCCTGTCTCACTAAGAACGAAGTTCTCAGATATTTGACGTGTTTCGACTTACCTTCCTTCAGGACAGCGTCAATGAGTTAAAACGACACTCTTGTCTTACAAATATCAGTTCTCTTAGATTAGTCTTTATGACAGCTGAAGACGATCTTGGAAAGGGAAGTCTACCGGAGGTCTCCTAAATAGGGAATCACTGCCGTTCCTCGGAGCCACGAGCACCTCCTGAATGACAAAGCGTCTTTTCACATACGAATGTTTACCTCCCGCCAAACATTTTTAATTGCACAATGTAAATTCTTCACCCTTCAACTCGACACCCATGTTCTTATTTACGAAAGAACAACGACATACACTACACACTGTGACCATCGACCTACTATCAATATAGACCAGTCCAGGCGATAACAGCGTCACCTGGCGAGGAAAGACTGCTACACACACACACACACACACACACACACACACACACACACACACACACGAAGCGAAATGGCCGCTAGGAGCGATATCGAGTGTGGTCTAATAACGGGAATCGCAAATTCACACAATGTGGGCCGATACTGGGCTTATACTTGTTTTTACGAGCTTGTTTTAGTGCAAGTGTTGGCCGTGTGTTTTTTGCCTCACTTGTCTTAATACTAGTACATAAGCACACCGAACAAAGAAATTGCCACACTTTGAGACTTCACGTTAATACCGTGGAACACCGCCCCTAGCCTTCATAATGGCTTCAGTTCAGCCAGGAAGGGAGTAACAAGTTTCTTCAGATATGCCGTATCCAGGCGAAGCGATTACCTGATGAACCAATCAGTCAAATTGAGCGGATGTTGACTCCTCCACTGTTCCAACTGGACCCCAATATTTTGTACAAGATTAATATCGGAAGATTTAACACGCTAATCAAGGTGCGATAGAATGTTTGCGTTACCTTCAAATCAGGAACTATGCAAACTGCCCTGTGAACACGGCTGTTTTCGTCTTTTGAAGACTGATACTCATGAAGGTTTAGAAGAAAAGTTAAAAATGGTTCGAATGGCTCTGAGCACTATGGGACTTAACATCTGTGGCCATCAGTCCCCTAGAACTTAGAACTACTTAAACCTAACTAACCTAAGGACATCACACACATCCATGCCCGAGGCAGGATTCGAACCTGCGACCGTAGCAGTCGCGCGGTTCCGGACTGAGCGCCGAGAGAGGAAAAGTAAGTTAACACTTGGTTGGAATAACTATTCTGGTCCATGAACATGGTGGCCTAGTGAGCAGACCAGACTCTTGGCACGAAAAACATCCCCAACATTCCAGAACCACATCCGGCATGAAATATGCCCTACAAACACTGTAGGTTAACAAGACAATCGGCTATCGGTGCACTCTACGCTTGCATGACATGGCTCGAATAGCGGAAAACGGGCGAGTGGTCGGACCACACTACACGCCTATACCGTCCATTTTGTGTGACGTTTGGTCCAATAAAGATGTGCGGCTTAGATGCAATGGCCGTTTATGGGGTACCCGACTCCAAATATCCATTGCATTCAGTTCCCTTCGCAGTGTTCGTATCGAAACGGGTTGAGAGGAACCTGCACTCACTGACAACAGCAGTTTGGTTTGAAAATAATTCTAATTTACACGGCCTGACACTCGTCTCCAGTCCCTATCGGTGAAGATCTTTTTATGGTCACCGTTCTGACACCGTCATACATGGCTGCAAACGGCAAGCTATTTAGGGTGTAAAAAGAACCACGTAAACACAACATTAGAGCATTAAGATGAGATAAAAAGAAACACTTTTTCTGTGACAAAAATTTTACAAGTGCGCCGTTTCCCCGCCAGAGGTCTATGAAGGTTTTTAACGATAGGGACGTACAGAGTCTGTGTTCAAACTGCCATTTTAGGGGTGTTGTTGAAAATGTCGTTCGTTAACGTTGATGCACGTCTGGCACCTCCGTAGTAATGATTGTCTTAACGCGCTCGAAAGAACCATGTGTTGCATGGGCAACCAGCTCGTGTGGAGTGGCTGTTATGAGGTGTTTACCCTATCGGTTAGGAACATTTTACAGCCACCGATCTGAAGCCGTGTTACACAGCTGCAAATGGTATACTATTCCGTGTAGTTACGTTAGACAGTACGCAGTGACACACCAGCAAATTGGGCAAGTTCAATCACGGTGTGGGCATGAGCGCATCATTCTGTCACGTCTTCGCATCGACCCATATTACTGTGCAACCGACTGTCACAAACACACCACTTCAGTGCAGTGACCTGAATCAGCGTCGACAGGGCACATGCCCGCCTAGGGCGAGTTCTACGCCTTCTACAGCACCACAGAGACCAGTGTGCTCTTTTAAAGGCGGATGACATTATGTAGGACGAGCTTATACTGTTCTTCTGTGTGTTCCTCATACAAAATAAATAAATCAGATATGGGTAAAAAGGATGACTGGGGCCAGAGAAGGCCTCTGACTACAAGCAAAATTTTAATACATACGGGGGGCGTTCAGGAAGCAAAGCAACACCTTTTTTTCTGAAAGCAGGTTGGTTTTATTCAGAGTTCCATCACACTATATTGTATATTACCCACTATTTTGGCTACATAACCCTATTTTTCAACATTATCTCCGTTCAATGCGTCGGCCATACGCCACTACTGGGAGAGCCTGTATACCCGCATGGTACCACGCTACCGGTCGACATCGGAGCCCACGTCTTGCTGCATCTGAAACTTGCTGGCAGATTAAAACTGTGTACCGGACCGAGACTCCAACTCGGGACCTTTGCCTTTCGCGGGCAAGTGCTCTACCAACTGAGCTACCGAAGCTCGACTCACGCCCCGTCCTCACAGCTTTACTTCCGCCAGTACCCCGTCTCCTACTTTCCAAACTTCATAGACGCTCTTTTGCGAACCTTTCAGAACTAGCACTCCCGGAAGAAAGGATATTGCGGAGACATGGCTTAGCCACAGCCTGGGGGATGTTTCCAGAATGAGATTTTCACCCTGCAGCGAAGTGTGCGCTGATGTGAAACTTCCTGGCAGATTAAAACTGTGTGCCAGACCGAGACTCGAACTCGGGACCTTTGCCTTTCGCGGGCAAGTGCTTCTGTGAAGTTTGGAAGGTGGGAGACGAGGTACTGGCAGAATTGAAGCTGTGAGGACGGGTCGTGAGTCGTGCTTGGGTAGTTCTGTTGGTAGAGCACTTGCCCGCGAAAGGCAAAGGTCCCGAGTTCGAATTTCGGTCCGGCACACAGTTTTAATCTGTCAGGAAATCAGCGCACACTCCGCTGCAGAGTGAAAATCTCATTCTGGATACGGTTAAATCGTTTCTTTAATTTCCTGAGTGTAGCACAACACACTTCAGAGCTGATCGTTGCAGCACGAGGGAGGACATCAAACAGAATAACCCGTCCAGAGTACCAGAAGACCGTCGCCATGACTATCAGCTGAAGGTGCGGCTTTGAACTTTTTCTTCGGAGGAGAGATGGTTTGGCAGTATTTCATGGATTGCCGTTTCGTTTTTGGTTCAATGTGATGAATCCATGTTTCACCGCCTGTGACTACGTTCGGCAAAAAATTGTCACGATCAGCATCGTAACGCGCAACCAATTCCGAAGAGACGGACCTTCGTTGCTGTATATGGTCTTCTGTTGGGCGGCGAGGAGCCCAATGCGCACACACGTTTGTGCACTTCAACAGGTGGACGAGTGTGTCACTGCTACCAACAAGACGTCCAGTTTAACAGTGAGATGTTTGATCACGATCCACCGGTCGCCTGGTATGAGAGTGTCCGCACGTTCCAGTATTGCAGGAGCCACAGCTGTGCGCGACCCTTTCTAGAAGATGGCAGACGAGTCGTCGAACGACTCACCATGGTGAACGTAGGCACTCTGCAAGGGCCTGCGAATGTCTGTGATGCTCTTGGTTTTCCGCCAAAAGAATGACAGCTCTCTGCTTGGAACGCACCTCCGTTATAGAAACCTTCTTAAAAGCTACAATAGCGCCGCCACCTATCAGATCTGAGCTGAAGCGGGAATACTGCACAATGTCCGACAACAAATTCCGTATTTTTTCACTCGAAAATGTGTCGCATTACTTATCGAACGGCTCTCGCACAAAGGGTTCGTCTAAAACGGTGGCACTATGGGCTGTAAGTTGCGGAAAATAATGACAAGTGATAGGAGGCAAGCAAAAGCAGGCAGTAGACTGCGACATACCGTACATCTTGCCCTCGTCGGAGAGGATGATTTTGCGGCGTCCGCAGGGCGGGTAGATGGCGAGCGCCTCCTGGAAGCTCTGCTCGATGTCGGGGCTCCAGACGCCCTCCGCGTCCGCCGCCGACAGGTCCTTGTCATCCTGCAACACCGGCAGCTCGTCATCCGCGGCGCACTGCTGCAACGCTTACAAGGACGCGCGTGCGCAGCATTTTGTACATATTGCCAACACTCACCGCAGTACCGACGTCGCAAAACAGCACACCAAGGAACTCTCCTCATCTTCGTGGCCATCAGCCTAATGCCACATGCAAGAAAATTGTTAATGAGTGTGCTGACCAGGAGAATATATGCAAAAAAGGTATCTTTACAGATGAACAATATGCTTTTAGAACAGGACCAAGAGACGCAAAGATTCAAAGCATTATTAAGATCAATATATCGAGAAGAGCAGAGAAGTCCAGGCGAAAGAGTGCTTGAGACATGTCAGGAGACAGGCTGGTGCGGGCAGTATGTGCTATGGGAGACATTTCACCTAGGCTTCCACGAGACCTGTGGTAGTAACTTTCTATGTTCGCCTAGAAAAAGCGTTCGATCGAGTACAATTTTGGTTCTAGGCGCTACAGTCCGGAACCGCGCGACCGCTACGGTCGCAGGTTCGAATACTGCCTCCGGCATAGATGTGTGTGATGTCCTTAGGTTAGTTAGGTTTAAGTAGTTCTAAGTTCTAGGGGACTGATGACCTGAGAAGGTAAGTCCCATAGTGCTCAGAGCCATTTGAGTACAATTTTAGCTAAAGAGAAAGAAGGCTAATTATGAATCTACACAAGAAGCACAGTGTCAAGGTATAAATTGCAAAAGAGATCATGAGTGAAAGCTCCCGGTAGCTGAGTGGTCAGTGCGACTGTCAATCCTAAGGGCCCGGGTTCGATTCCTGGCTGGGTCGGAGATTTTCTCCGCTCAGGGACTGGGTGTTGTGTTGTCCTAATCATCATCATATCATCCCCATCGACGCGCAAGTCGCCGAAGTGGCGTCAAATCGAAAGACTTGCACCAGGCGAGCGGTCTACCCGACGGGAGGCCCTCGTCACACGCCATTACTAATATTATTATCATTATTAGTGAAAGCATAGTAAGCGGATGAATCCTGTCTCTCTTATTTTGTTTAGTATAGGCTGATGAGCCATCGCATTATGTCGACCTATTTAATAGTGTGTTGGTCCACCAGTAGTACACCTGCGACTATGTGTGGCATCATTTCCACCAGTCATGCCGCCGGAGTGGCCGTGCGGTTCTAGGCGCTACAGTCTGGAACCGCGCTGCTGCTACGGTCCCAGGTTCGAATCCTGCCTCGGGCATGGATGTGTGTGATGTCCTTAGGTTAGTTAGGTTTAAGTAGATCTAAGTTCTAGGGGACTGATGACCTCAGAAGTTAAGTCCCATAGTGCTCAGAGTCAGAGCCATCAGTCATGAGTAGGTTTCCAGAGGTACGGTGGTACCAGCAGTCTAAGCACATCTTACGACGGAGCACAAAGTTAGTGAAAGCACAAGTGTTTCGGAGCACACTGTTGAACATGGGGCTACATAGCAGATGACCCCTAAGTGCTCCGATTTTGATCCGACGACATCGTCATTTACGACTGCATTGAGGGCGGGATCGGCCGGCCGTGGATGGCCGAGCGGTTCTAGGCGCTTCAGTCCGAAATCGCGCGACTGTTACGGTCGCAGGTTCGAATCCTGCCTCGGGCATGGGTGTGTGTGACGTCCTTAGGTTAGTTAGGTTTAACTAGTTCTAAGTTCTAGAGGACTAATGACCTCAGAAGTTAAGTCCCATGGTGCTCAGAACCACTTGAGGGCGGGATCATCGAGACTGGATCGTGGATCAATTGAAATGTGTTGCCTGGTGAGATGAAACACGATTCTTGTCACACCACTTCGATGGTCATGTGCGGATAGGTCATCGTCCAGGCGAAAGAGTGCTTGAGACATGTCAGGAGACAGGCTGGTGCGGGCAGTATGTGCTATGGGAGACATTTCACCTAGGCTTCCACGAGACCTGTGGTAGTAACTGAAGGTGATCAAGAACCTCACGTCACCACCTCTTTTCTCCTTGTCGGCCAAATACTGGCAGTCAAAAATTTCCACAGCCAGAATTCGAACAGGCTTGCCTTTCGAGCGCCACCGCACAGTCTCCGAACTTGCAAGCCTACTTAATTTATCAAAAACACTCCATGCCATTTTTACTCTTTTGTTTCTTTCGTTCGCCGTCCGTCGTGTTGGGTCTTCAACTGACATTAAAACTCGTCAACGGTTTCACTTCGTTGTCGATTTATACTATTTTCTTTCCGATATGTTGGCTATAAATTATTTCAGTCTTATTGTAATCGATTTTTAGCGCTACTCTCAAACTTCGTCTATCAAGTTCTTTGATCTATTGTTGAAGCTTTCTAAACACAAAACCAAATTGGTTCACCCAATAAACTGTACCTTTACTTTCTCCGGTACGACTATTGGAACAGATTGTGGGCAAACAAGTAATCGCAGTCGTGTCCAATTAAAGAGTTACGCCAAGCCTTTGAGCCACAATAAATTATTATTATTATTATTATTATTATTATTATTATTATTCTTTCTTTCTCTTCTCAGACGTTATGTCTGGTCAAAAATCGAAAGTGACGCAGATCTTGATCAAGCGTGACTTCCTTCTAACTGTACGGTATATGTTATATTGCATTTAGGAACTTTCGGGTAATTGAACATGTATCAATAATTACGGATTTCTGTAGTTGTATATATAAGTTTGGATGTAGCTGTATTGCATTGATGTACTGGTGGATATTGTGTGGTATGACTCCTGTAGTTGATAGTATAATTGGTATAATGTCAACTTTATCCTGATGCCACATGTCCTTCACTTTCTCAGCCAGTTGGACGTATTTTTCAATTTTTTCTCCTGTTTTCTTTTGTATATTTGTTGTATCGTGTATGGATATTTCGATTAGTTGTGTTAATTTCTTCTTTTTATTGGTGAGTATGATGTCAGGTTTGTTATGTGGTGTTGTTTTATCTGTTATAATGGTTCTGTTCCAGTATAATTTGTATTCATGATTCTCCAGTACATTTTGTGGTGCATACTTGTATGTGGGAATGTGTTGTTTTATAAGTTTATGTTGTAAGGCAAGCTGTTGATGTATTATTTTTGCTACATAGTCATGTCTTCTGGGGTATTCTGTATTTGCTAGTATTGTACACCCGCTTGTGATGTGATCTACTGTTTCTATTTGTTGTTTGCAAAGTCTGCGTTTATCTGTTGTGGTATTGGGATCTTTAATAATATCCTTGCCGTAATATCTGGTGTTTATTGTTTGATCCTGTATTGCAATCATGAATCCTTCCGTCTCACTGTATATATTGCCTTTTCTTAGCCATGTGTTGGATGCGTCTTGATCGATGTGCGGCTGTGTTAGATGATACGGGTGCTTACCATGTAGTGTTTTCTTTTTCCAATTTACTTTCTTCGTATCTGTTGATGTTATGTGATCTAAAGGGTTGTAGAAGTGGTTATGAAATTGCAGTGGTGTAGCCGATGTATTTATATGAGTGATTGCTTTGTGTATTTTGCTAGTTTCTGCTCGTTTTAGAAAGAATTTTCTTAAATTGTCTACCTGTCCATAATGTAGGTTTTTTATGTCGATGAATCCCCTTCCTCCTTCCTTTCTGCTTAATGTGAATCTTTCTGTTGCTGAATGTATATGATGTATTCTATATTTGTGGCATTGTGATCGTGTAAGTGTATTGAGTGCTTCTAGGTCTGTGTTACTCCATTTCACTACTCCAAATGAGTAGGTCAATATTGGTATAGCAAAAGTATTTATAGCTTTTGTCTCGTTTCTTGCTGTCAATTCTGTTTTCAGTATTTTTGTTAGTCGTTGTCTATATTTTTCTTTTAGTTCTTCTTTAATATTTGTATTATCTATTCCTATTTTTTGTCTGTATCCTAGATATTTATAGGCATCTGTTTTTTCCAGCGCTTCTATGCAGTCGTTGGGATTATCCAATATGTAATCTTCCTGTTTAGTGTGTTTCCCCTTGACTATGCTATTTTTCTTACATTTGTCTGTTCCAAAAGCCATATTTATATCACTGCTGAATACTTCTGTTATCTTTAATAATTGGTTGAGTTGTTGATTTGTTGCTGCCAGTAGTTTTAGATCATCCATGTATAGCAAATGTGTGATTTTGTGTGGGTATGTTCCAGTAATATTGTATCCATAATTTGTATTATTTAGCATGTTGGATAGTGGGTTCAGAGCAAGACAGAACCAGAAAGGACTTAATGAGTCTCCTTGGTATATTCCACGCTTAATCTGTATTGACTGTGATGTGATATTATTTGAATTTGTTTGGATATTAAGTGTGGTTTTCCAATTTTTCATTACTATGTTTAGGAACTGTATCAATTTAGGACCTACTTTGTATATTTCCAATATTTGTAGTAACCATTAGTGGGATACACTATCAAAAGATTTTTTGGTAATCAATGTATGCGTAGTGTAGCGACCTTTGTTTAGTTTTAGCTTGATATGTCAGCTCTGCATCTATTTTCAGTTGCTCTTTACATCCCCGTGCTCCTTTGCAACAGACTTTTTGTTCTTCATTTATAATTTTGTTCTGTGTTGTATGTGTCATTAATTATTATTATTATTATTATTATTATTATTATTATTTCCTTCACTTTCTCAGACGTTAAGTCCGGTTAAAAATGGAGTGACGCGGACCTTGATCAAGCGTCACTTCCTTTTAACTGTACGGTATGTGTTATATTGCATTTAGGAACTTTCGGGTAATTGAACATGTATCAATAATTACAGATTTCTGTAGTTGTATATATATATATATATATATATGTTTGGATGTAGCTGTATTGCATTGATGTACTGGTGGATGTTGTGTGGTATGACTCCTGTAGTTGATAGTATAATTGGTATGATGTCAACTTTATCCTGATGCCACATGTCTTTGACTTCCTCAGCCAGTTGGATGCATTTTTCAATTTTTTCTCCTGTTTTCTTTTGTATATTTGTTGTATTATTATTATTATTATTATTATTATTATGTTCCAATAAAACGTACTCCTCCTTCGCTGTCCAAGATTAAGATTCTGAAAACTGTCTGTAGAACTGTTAAGAAATACTTACTGATAATTATAACCAACTGGAGCCTATTCCATTTCCTCATTCCTGATTTCTAAATGAACCTCTCTAAACGTTCACATATTAAAGAATTACTTAACGCACGTCACTGCATCGTTACCGGCTGTACAAGCTGCCTTCAATGGTGAACACAGAATGTTCAAAATGTGTACCTGCCAAACTGATCACTACAACTGAAACGCGGTTAAGCATCCACGCCAAAGTCCGAGTAGAGGACGCAAAAATTATGGTATTCTTCCTCTTCTTTTGTGAGAACTGCGGTAGAGGAGGGGATTGCGGTACGCCTTTAAATGAATATCGGAGATTAAAAATCAATCTTCCATTAATTTAATGGAATTTCAGCTACTCAGGCTTCAAAAAGTGTACCATAAAAGAACACCGTACTCTGGGACAGTGTGAAGTTTCTAAACACTTCATCCAATACTTGCTGTACCTGTGGTGTCGATAGAGATTCTATAGAATTTCTTTTTTGTTTATTCGTTAACTGTTTTTAAAAATAAGTGAAGACTGAGAATTCCTTCAACAATTAGTTGATATCACGTATCTCACACGCAGGTCGTACAGATCTAGTAATTTATAGCACAAAATGCGCACTGTTTGGGACCGTTTTGTATCTAGAACCGAAGAGCAATCCCGTGAACTGCGATTGATCTTGCCTGTATCATGTGATTTCTTTTGCCGGCCGCGGTGGTCTAGCGGTTCTAGGCGCTCAGTCCGGAGCCGCGCGGCTGCTACGGTCGCAGGTTCGAATCCTGCCTCGGGCATGGATGAGTGTGATGTCCTTAGGTTAGTTAGGTTTAAGTAGTTCTAAGTTCTAGGGGACTGATGGCCACAGATGTTAAGTCCCATAGAGCTCAGAGCCATTTTTTGTGATTTCTTTACAATATGGGAAGCATCGGAAGAATTGCTTTTGGCAAACAATTTTGATACATAAAATGTCTGAGCATTAATAACAATATGTTCATCTTCCGAAAGATATGAGAATCTTCAAGACGCAATAATGTTCCCATTTTGTTTAAAAACAGGCACCAATACGAAGAATCAGTTTGACAATGATGGTGGTAAAGGACTTGGAGGATCAGTTAAGCCATCTTCACATGGGATGAGAAAACATTCGTGGACGAAGTAGTTGGTAGTTGTGTGGCTTCACAACATGGGTTTTCAGGTTCGGCAGCATTCTGTAGCGTGACAGACGGAATAACAGACGTCCAGTTTTTGCTTCATGGAGAGGAGTGTGGCAAATCAGATGGCTCCATTGCATGCACTTAAGTCGGTGAATGGCAGTTTTTATTGCGTATTTTTTAGTGTGTGTATACATTTGCTTATTAATGTATTTTGTTTCTTACTTAAAATATACGTTATACAATCAATACAATTAATTATAGACCACATTGGAATGCAGTATTTGTGACTTTTGGGCTATGCTCGAAAAGAACTATATACATTGAAAAAGACTATGGTGAAAATGATATTTTGTAACATTAACTCTTATTTTTAAAGTGCAATCAAAAAGACTAAAATCCCAATTTTCTCGATGGTTCAAATGGCTCTGAGCACTATGGGACTTAACATCTGAGGTCATCAGTCCCCTAGCACTTAGAACTACTTAAACCTAACTAACCTAAGGACATCACATGCATCCCTGCCCGAGACAGGATTCGAACCTGCGACCGTAGCGGTCGGGCGGTTCCAGACTGAAGCGCCTAGAACCGCTCGGCCAATTTCTTCGATGATTGCAATCAATTCTACATTGGAAAAACGCACAGAAACTCCAAAGTTAGGTTCAAACAACAACTCGAAATTATGAAAGTAATTGATCTAAATTTTTCATGCACCTACACAACCAAAAACTCGAAGCAGAAAGAAAAGAAAAAAACAGTCAAAATTTTACATCATCTATGCAAACTAAGGACATATCTATTAAAATCGATAAAGAGTATATTTTCACTTCCTACTCTTAACGCCATCACTGCCCCTATAACAAAGGAAGTTCGATATTGTACAAAGGAAACAATTTCACCAGTAGGTGTCATCAGTGAAAGTACAGCCTAGAACAACTGGCATAACCATTATATGAAAAATGCTTATTAAAACTCACGTATATTTATATTCTAAGGATCTTCATTATTAAAAAGCAGATATATTACAAAGATTCTAGAATTCGTTCGATGTCTGCTACCACGTCTACCCGATAGAGACTCGACACGTTGTAGCAATACACTAGAACCGTTGTGGGCAAAAAGCGACCCGCTAACGGTTTTTGTGCGGCCAGCCAAGACAGAATTTTTACGCAACAATTAATACCTTTTTTTAAATGCAAAACTAATTAATGCATGCAGTCATTTTAAAAGGTGCGGACCTCCGCTAACCTCTGCTTCCACAAAGTGGCCCCCGAACCAAATTATTACCCGCCATTGCTCTAGAATTTGTTGCACATGCCATGTCCTTTACGAGGTACACTGCACTCTCCCAGAACACTTCAGATAGTTACGCTAATTTTCACCTGTATTCCACGGCCACATGCAACTTTCTCATGAATATCCGAGATCATCCTTAGTAAATACAGGCTGAACGCGAACTGCGTCAACAAAATGTCGTAGAATGTTCTGGGATATTTTCTGAGTACTTTCCTACAGCACACCAGTGATCGCCGATAACTTGTTACTTGGTAATAACGTAATTATGATACTCGATTTGTTATCCCAATTAAATTCCGTTCCTCTAAAATACCTTCACATCAGTCAAAAAAACTGTATCACCACTAAAACATACACTACAAAACACAGAGAGTATTACAACACCGTCATCTGTAAAAGTACTGTGATTTGACTCCCTTCGCTTGCGGAAACAGCTCAGCATAGTGTCTCTTTCATTCCGTTCAGTGAACCTACCAATGAAGTGCATATCGGCCAATTCAATGGGAGGTTGAGGGCGAAGAGTAAGGTGGACATTACCAAGAGCGTACCTACGACCGGCAATGGGGAGGAAGAGGGACACTTATATTTTCTTCTAACTGATGCTGTACCGCTACATCTGCCAGTCTGGCAGGGCAGTATGACATCCTGGTTTGTGAAAATATTTTTTCTATCCTTTTTGTATGTCCATGGGGATTACCGTTGTTAACTCTTCCATTCGGACCCGTAACAGCTTTTACATATTTCCACAGTATCCACGAAAGCCTAATGGTTCCTACATGACACCATTGCGTTCTAGATCACTAAAAGGCAGCACCAACAGGTCCGTATGGACACATTAAAAAAAAGTTCCCTAATTAACAAAATATTTGAAGTCATGTTTAATGTGTTGCTAGAAGAAAGTAAAAAATAATATTGTTTTATAACGTAACATTTAGGCTGTAAAGGGTGAATAGCAAATGCTATGAGTGAACAGAACAAGTTTATTCCCAAACAAGGCACACAACGCATACCAACATTAGTACTGCTGTGCCGATATTTTCAGTGTAATACAGGTACAAAGATAAATGGGGACAAGAAATCAAATTAAATGCAGTTTCTTTGTACGAGCTGCTGGAGACTAGGGTGTCTTATACCAAAAACACAGTGTCGGAAAAAAATGCAACACCCTCAAACACCCTAAAGTAATGTTCGGTGACACCACGGTTTAATATGTGCATACTGAGAATTTATAGTGTTTGTGATTCATTTCTCACGGTCATCGGCGATGAGATAGCGCTCAGGACACCTGTCTGTGCACCCTCTGTTTAGACTCTGCACGCAGCAACTGTGCTGAGTTTGGAGGTGAACAGTTTTTGCAACATTCATTCTAGGTTACAACAGAACTAAGATTACTCGTTACTCTGGCCAGACTACCACTGACATCACATCTCTTGTCGTGAAAGAGTCGACTGCAGAGTGGAACGGCGCTCTCTTGTGTTCAGTTACGAGGGAACGTTCTCTCTGCATGCGAGTGATGGACGTACACGTCTACGCTGTAAACCTTGCGAGCGGCCTATTCCAGAATGCATTCGCCACGATACACAGGCTTCATGGCGTGGGGTGGCAATCAGTTCCAATGCGCGGTTACATTTAGTGTTTCGGCAGGGTAAAGTAACCGGTGCCCGCCACACTGTACAGGTTGTTATCCCTGTGCTACTGCCATTTCTACGACTGAAAGGTGAAATGATTTTTCTGCAGGACCTTTTCGTCCATATACTGCTGCTGCGACGGATCGAGCTCTTCACGGTGCACAACTGCTCTGACCAGCAAGATCACCAGATCTCTCGCCAACTGAAAACATGAGAGACGCGGTGAAGTACGAACTTACTCGTTCTCCAAGGCCGGCAAGAACAATTGCCGGAATGCAACAAAAGGCGCAAGATGCTCGGGACAGTGCATCGCAGGATGCTATTCGTCGCCTTTATGATCGTTTGCATGCGGGAACACACTGATGCGTTGCCGCCAGAACCTGTCACGATGCGACTGTTTGGGTAGTATTTCCTCTGACATGTGTGTTTCACTTAGTCTGAGATTGTTATCATATATTCCTACAGTGATGAGCTACCCGTCACATCACTTGTCAATAAAACGACTTTGTCTTTGGGGATGTCGCTTTTTTTCCGATGTACGGAATATCCCTGAACAAACTCCGAAATTCTGTCGGTGAAGTTGGGGTTCACACTGTACATAAACAGACTTGCAGCCGTACAGGGTAACGCACTTCTACAGCACGCGGCGCACAGCAGCTCGCAGGAATATCAAACGAGGCGCTTGAGAAGGCGCAGCATGAAACACGGCAGGTGACGGGGGGCCGAGCTGTGAGTCAGCGCTCACCTTGGGACGCATATAGCCGCTCGCGGCACACCGACATCACAATCAGTCTTGCGCAAAGTGCCGGAAGACGCTGTGCCGTCTAACATTAACCTGTGTTGCTCCCCGGAACCTACGCAGAGCGCTGCTCCACAGAATAAGTATCTAAAACTATCCTGTGACATGATCACCACCAAAACACGCAGGATAACAACGTAATGTCGAGCACCATCGCGAAAATCGTGTATTGGATGGTAGCTCTCTGTAAATGCGGATAAATGAAAGATAACGCTCACACAAAAGAAAAAGAACTCTATAGCATCTGACTGCAAGATTTGCAGTCAACACCATGATAACGTCACATCGTGTAAGTATACAGCGGTAATACTAAGAATCAATATTAAATGGAGCCAGAATGAGATTTTCACTCTACAGCGGAGTGTGCGCTGATATGAAACTTCCTGGGAGATTAAAACTGTGTGCCGGACCGAAACTCGAACCAGGGACCTTTGCCTTTTGCGGGCTAGTGCTCTACCAATTGAGCGACCCAAGCACGACTCACGACCCGTCCTCACAATTTTACTTCCGCGAGTACCTCGTCTCCTACCTTCCAAACTTCACAGAAGCTCTCCTGCGAACCTTGCAGGGCTAGCACTACTGGAAGAAAGGATATTGCGGAGATATGTCCTGCAAGGTTCGCAGGAGAACTTCTGTGAAGTTTGGAAGGTAGGAGAAGAGGTACTGGCGGAAGTAAAATTGTGAGGACGGGTCGTGCTTGGGTAGCTCAGTTGCTAGAGCACTTGCCCGCGAAAGGCAGAGGTACAGAGTTCGAGTCTCGGTCCGGCACACAGTTTTAATCTGCCGGGAAGTTTCAATATGAAATGGAACCATCACGTAAAATCACTGTTAGGAAGGCGTGTGGGAGCCTTTGACTTGCTAGAGGGGATCTGAGGAAGGACAGTTTACCTGGAAAGGATATCGCATAAGGGACCAGCGCGAACAACTCTACAGTAATTTGCCAGTGTTAAAGTCCTTACCAAGTCGGCATGACAACAAAGCATCGAACGAATTCGGAGATCCGCTGGTAGTATCGTAACAGGTCGGCAGAGCGCACACGGAAGTGTAGGAGAAATTCAGAAGGATCGTAAATTTGAATCTCCGGAAGAAAGGCGACGGTGTTCTCGCGAAACACTGTTAGGTAATTTTTGAGAAGCTGTATTCAAAGAAGACTCCGTGGTCATTTTATTGAAACCACCTATTTCGTGTAGGGATCATGAGGAGAAGAGAGCTTAGGACGCATAAACGGACATATAGGCTCAGTGCGTGAATGGAATAGCACAGGAAGTAATACTGATACGAAAGACTTTCGGATTATACCACGTGTCCCTCCTCAAGTGCACTTTCACCACGCGTAGGCAGATAATTGGAATTTCGTTTTAGCAATGTGTTGTTGAGTCCGCTCAAATAAATACGGCTCGTCACCTTTCTCATGCGAGGCTTAGCGTCGAAGAATAGCGTGGATTGCCGGCTAGAGTGGCCGAGCGGTCTTCAGTCTGGAACCGCGCGACCGCTACGGTCGCAGGTTCGAATCCTGCCTCGGGCATGGATGTGTGTTATGTCCTTAGGTTAGTTAGGTTTAAGTAGTTCTAAGCTCTAGGGGACTTATGACCTCAGATGTTAAGTCCCATAGTGCTCAGAGCCATTTGAACCATTTGAAATAGCGTTGATTTGTACCCCGTTACTAACAAAATTATTTTTAAAGGGGTATTTTACGTGTCCATTCGATAGAGCGGTCCCAAGTGAGCCTAGTGCGATATTAGCTTGACCGCTTTGTTTTAACTGGAACATCAGAACAGGATGAATAGCAGCGTCTCGGGCGCCGCCCTGACGGCTACTGCCTTGCAGCAGCGCTGCTCACTACTCAGCGAACTAAACACCTGGGTATCTTCCTCGTCGACGGGGAAAGGCAGCTGAAATTCCGAGCAACAGAAGACAAAAGGCGTTTCCCCCGTGTTACGTTACTCCTGCTGAGCGACAAACCATATTTTGCTCGGTGACTCAATAGGCACGTGCTAGCCTGCACATCCAGTCTGGGGTTTTGCCCTAGTCTTTACTAGCATATTTTCATCTTAGGGTATGATTTGCAAATGAGAAAAATTCCTAGTTGAGCAAAGTTCGAAGTTATGTTGCTGTAAGTCCCACTATTACTGGCTTAGTAAACCAACTCAAAAGTTGGAGGAAAGGCACGGCGTACCACCTCCAATAGGATCGAGCTTGGTAGACGAATGTGGAGTTCGAATAATCCTTCGGGTTTATGAAAGCTTCAGCTGCTGACAGAAAATAGAAAAAGGTAGACGGTTTTCGAATCCAGACGGACTACTTGAATAGCACCTGCTACCCTTCGTACCGGTTTCCGCAGCCGTATAATATACTCCGCAGAACACCTGGGGTGAGAAAGTGGGTCGCGGCTTCTGTGGGACGTAAAAGAATAACAGCAATGGCAATCAATCCTGCGTGTACTAGGAACAGCTAACAGAAGATTTCAAAAAACAAGTTTCCTTGTTTTTATTTGATTCAACGCCGTGAGTGAAGTACGGCTGACGTGAATTTTAAGATGCCGTATTTTTAGCTTAGCGCTGGAATTAGCATGGAGCTTGAGTGAAGTTTGCGCTGTCACTCTCGTATCCGCCGTATTAGAGGTGAAAGTAGACGCAGAACTCCAAGTCAGTTACATTCCACCTACCATTGTGGAAACTTACGATACTAGAGCATGCTTGACCTATTGCCAAATTGGTAGATTCTCGCGGAGTCACGCCGTTACAGCTGCACACACCCATGCCTGAGAATGTAAGAGTGCAGCCGCCTCAAAATAGCGTCCCCACTTCTCTGATTGGCATAATGCCTTCGTCTGAAGCGAACCAGTCGACCGCTGTCCACAGTATCGATGTCGTATGTCACATGGACAGTTTCATTTCTGTGAAGGTACACTGTCTGGTCCGTGGTTTACATCTTTCACAAATGAAAGAGGGAAGACGAACTCATTAACGACGGAACAAAAGCTCGGACGGGAGAAAGAAAGCGATTTACGGAAACTGCAGGAAACCTACATATAGACTTTATAAAATCGTTACAGAAAAGGAACCGCCGGCCAGTGTGGACGAGCGGTTCTAGGCGCTTCAGTGTGGAACCGCGCGACCGCTACGGTCGCAGGTTCGAATCCTGCCTCGGGCATGGATGTAGGTGTTGTCCTAAGGTTAGTTAGGTTTAAGTAGTTCTACGTTCTAAGGGAATGATGACCTCAGATGTCAAGTCCCATAGCGTTCAGAGCCATTTGAACCATTTTTGAACAAATGTAACCTTTAATTGTGTAAAAGGTAAATAACTTACAGAAATGAAATTTTCACTCTGCAGCGGAGTGTGCGCTGATATGAAACTTCCTGGCAGATTAAAACCGTGTGCCGGACAGAGACTCGAACTTCCGAGTTAGAGTCTCGGTCCAGCAACAGTTTTAATCTGAACAGGAAGTTTCAACTTACAGAAATGTTTGATACAGCACTGAAGGCAGTATATCTTCAAGTTTTATTTAAGATGTTCAATGTGGCTACCGTTTGTAAAACGACAAATATCCTACATGTAATCAGTTCCCTGTCAAATACTATGTAAAACAAGTCTTGATGATGGTGACAACTGCTTGTTCCTCCGTTGTAGCTGCTCCTAGACGTTTCCCAAAAGCGGAGGAACAAACTCTGTCTTTAATGTATCCCCATGCACAGAAGTCCACTGGGGTTAAGTAAGATGATTGTGGTGGACAAGATATTCTTCCACCAGGTCTAATTCAAGTCGGCACATTTCTTCGGACATACGCGACAACTTCACTATGATAATGCTGTTTGCTGGAAAATAAATTATGTACTCTTATCCCGGTGTGACGGTGGCATTACCATGTCCAGGTACGATGGGGCAGCTACAATTGACTCAGCAAAAAGAAAGGACTGACAACCTTGTTATAGCTTACAGCGCGAAAAGCGTTTACCTTAGGCGAGTCCCGCACACGTTCGTTACGTGACTTGCACATGTTCGTTACGTGAGCCTTCTGCTCAACCCATATCAGAACATTATGCCGATTCACTTTACCGCAGGTATGGAGGGTGGCTTTGTCACTGAACACAATTTCATTAAGAAAATGATCTTCAATCTGCATTTTTTTAAATATTTCCACGCATAACTCAGCTCGGTTTTCCTTGTCACTTTCTCTTAAAGTCTGCAACAGTTCCAATTTGTAGAGTTTGAATTACAGGTATTTTCGTAATACCTTCCACAATGTAACACCAGATATATTAAATTGTGTTTATTTATCCATTTATTTATTAACATTACAGAGTGATCCACGGTCTTGGTAACAATGATGGGTCGCTTGCTACTAAAAATTAGTAAGAAATTTCATAGACATACCCTTCAACCCTTTCTACAACATCTCTCAGACCTGTTTTCTTGTCTTTTACATAATTACATTGTTAAATAAAAACATGTGGTACATAAAACACTTATTGGAAATGGAAAACAAATTTTACTGCATTCAGTTCCAAGCTGGTATGTCTCGTTGAGTTACCCGGACTACGACTGTAAGACTGCCGAACTTGTTCAATTGTTGCGACAGAGACTGCTGGCCTACCGTGACCCCGGCGTCCCATGTGGTACACAGCCGGTTCGCTGAAACGATTGTACCAATTCCTAACAGTTTGTCTTTGAAGTGGTGGCTTGCGATATTTTGTCCTGATTGTCTGCGAACTGTAGTAGCGGATTTGGATTCATGAAACCATGAACAACACTGTGCCGCTCTGCAGAGTTATACAACTCCATGATGACTGTTGGAATAACTCATTCGCGCATGCAATCTAGTAGGGACGTCGGAAGCCAGTGTTAGGAGAGAATAAAACTTGCAAAACATAACGCGTTCAGTGCTGTATGAAACATTTCTGTAAGCTGTTTGCTCCTTTCACAACTAAAGGTTCCTTTCACATAACTAATTTATAAACACCCTGTATATCTGTATAGCCGGACGGAGATTTAAACCAGCGTCCTCCCCCATCAAAGGAAAGTGCTTCTATTTTTGCTTTGCTAGCAATAGTTTATCGAACAAAATTTCGGAGGCTACTCAGAGATATTTACCAAGTAAATATGGAATAAAGGGCCCCTGGCACCCGATGGTTCGTTCCAAGTAAGAACATTATTATGATTTAATCAGTTTGTTAGACAACTGCGAATGTTCTTGTGCGAAAATATCATCATGATAGGGAAAACGGCGTTAATATGCAATAACCAAACCACACACACCATAAAAAACAGAGTACTGCAAACGGAACCGACTGCATTACGTTCTTGATCAACTTTTTTTCTTTACTTCTTCAAGGCGAAAATCAAAAATTTTTTTCCGTTCCTTTTGTTCACAGTGCCTGAAATTTTAAAGGTAGTAATTTAATTTTCAACACATTCACGTATATTTACAAGGATGTGTTTAAGTTATTAAGTACAAAATATGGTTCAAATGGCTCTAAGCACTATGGGACTTGACTAACATCTGAGGTCATCAGTCGCCTAGACTTAGAACTACTTAAACCTAACTAACCTAAGGACATCACACACATCCATGCCCGAGGTAGGATTCGAACTTGCGACCGAAGCAGCAGCGCGGTTCCGGACTGAAGCGCCTAGAACCGCTCGGTCACAACGGCCGGCTATTAATTACAATATCAGTGTGCTGGTTTAATGGGTTTCAAAACAAAGTGTTAGAGAAAACAGTGCAGTTGATGTAACGATTTATCATCATTCCAAACACTTTCTAATCTAAAAGTGGCTTACATGTATTACAGAAGACTTTGTTGCGCAACAAGGGCTCGGCCGATGTGACAAATGTTGAGTGAGTTAGTATCCGTTTTCTCCTGTTAGCCGTTTTCCCCGGTGTAATACGGTCGCCCCAAGCAACCTTTAAAAACAGATGCAGCACGGCGTTCAAACACGCAGCCCATTATTACAGCAAACAAGATATTTCGCGTTTATTAACTATGAGTCGGATAAAAGTAAAAAGTAAAAAAAAGGTATATACAGCGGAAGAAAACGGATACTAGACTGCTCACAATATTTGTCACACCGGCCAAGTCCTTGTAACACATGTAAGCTTCTCTCTTTTGTGATGAGGAAGTACTCTGTTACATTCAAATGCCTACAGTCGCTTCAGCGCCTTGTCGGGTATAAACGCCATGGATATTAGCCTGACAGCTAATTATTAGGCGTTTCTGGACGTTGCCGCTTTCAGAAATGGTGTGTGTGTGTGTGTGTGTGTGTGTGTGAGAGAGAGAGAGAGAGAGAGAGAGAGAGAGAGAGAGAGCGCACGCTTGTGCGTTTTAGAAAGTTGTTCCACGGCTGCAGATAAAAATAGTCACAAACAAACACGCGGGCAATATACTGTTAACAACTTCGCCAATAAAAACCTGCGACTAATTACTTCCAAGTACAGGCGGCGCAGTTCTAAACCACTCGTACTCTTCATTTCTCACTAATGATCTGATAAATTCTTCGTGACATTTACGTAAACTGAAGACAATGCGAAGATAATTGTCCTCATTTCATCAAATGAGTCTTGTTTTATTGAAGCCACATTCCAAGTTATGTTTCGAACTACATGAGGATACTAATTTAAGCATTTACATTTGCTATTCATAGTCCACAATTATGTGGAGAATGAGACTAAACTCCAAGTTGCGGACAACTTTCTTTAAAAAATTTTCCTACTTTATATTGCACTGATGATAAATATATTGAAGTACATAAATTATATTATTATTATTATTATTTGCTTCAACTTGCCGCAACTCCGCCTTTTAAATTTTATAACAAAGTTACTTTTTTACTTGATAAATCACCATTACTGAAGAAAATATTTTCCTAGTAACACAGATAGAAAACTGGGCGGTAGATAAAAAAGGTTGACTACTCCTATTGTTGACGATAACAAAGACAACTAAACAGTGGAAAGGGAAGTCCGCTACAAAAGCTTTCTTCTGTGGGTTTTCAGATTTTGTAACGCTGTTTCCTGATACGATTTTTTGTGGACGAAGCTTTTTCCTAGATACGAGTCTGTTTTGTGAATTTGACGCAGCTTGAGATGTGCCCCGCTGGAAACATCGGAGGACGGTTGGCAGACGCGTGCAGCGCAGCATCGCTCGCTTCCTGGTCTCGCCATCGCTGCAGACATTAACCAGATCGCGCCCTCAAAACGAGCTGCAGCTGCCTATTAACAGTGTACTCGAACCCACACGTGGAGCCTGTTAGGCTGACAACAGACATCTCACCAATATGCATGCTATCGGACGTTGCTGTCAAAATTCCTACCACCGACGTTTTCCGAGTGTCGGTCAAGTATAGCCACCACCAGGAACCCATTAACACAAATCGCATATACTGCAACGTACTGGAAAAGTCTCTATAAGACCACCTTTACACGGGTGGTTGCGGTACCTCGTCTGTTCAGTATAACGTCAAATCAACACCTTCAGCCGTCTATATTTCCAATTATATTTTATTTTTGCTACCAGTTTTGGCGTTACATTAAGTCATCTTCAGGTCCCCTGACCGACATGTAGTAAGAAAATAATCCCACCTGTTGTACAATCAAAATAAGGGCCAGCATACCGTCACTGGTATCCGTAGACTCCGTTAAACAACGCAATGCCGTCGATCATCGCTGCAGCTCCGTAGATATGTCTGTCCGGAAGCCTGAAGATGGTGTAGTGTAACGACGGAACTGAAAGCAAATATAAAATAAACTTGGGAACATAGATGGCTGAAGGTGTTTTGATTTTGCATTTAAACTAGAGAAAGGCTGTAACATGACATCGGCCTTCCAATCTCCCTGAAAATAATGCAGGTCTGAGCAGTGACATGCTATTCTACAAGCGGAATCCAGAAAGTGAGCTATACGAAATTATGGGAGGCCAAGTAACTTTTTCTGAATGCTACACTACACTTCATAGTGACACACACACAGCACACTATTTCTCAACATACTCATGGAGTCACTGTAAACTACGGTCGGAATGCCCTACCAATCGTTGAATTTCTCGGCAACAGGAATTCGCTCCTTACTCAGGGGGCCATTCGAGAACCGCTGTGAAAACATCAACTCACCGAAGTCTGGAAATGGCATGGTGCAAGGTCTAGACTTTCTTATCAGCATCGCCCAACCTGTTCGGCCTTGTTCAAATTGTTGGTACCATTTCACTACAGGTGGTTACGACACTGCATTTAGTTCCTAAACCGCCACAATTTCACGGTAAATCTGTGTCCAATTTAGACGTTTTGCTCACAGGAATCGTACTTCTCCTCTGGAGTACGTTTCGAGTTGCCACACCATTTAAACAGCATACTATGATGCGCCCTATTATTCGTACCGCAACAGAACTGTGTCAGCAGGAAACCCTGAACAAGTGCCCTCTTCTGACAACGCGCCACTCTTGCTGCGCAATGGTCCTAGCGTATACCTTACTTTCTGAACTCTCTACGTAGCAATGTGAAATTATCTTAGCTAATAAAAACACTGTAGACATCACAATCTTTACTAAAAGTAAGCAAATTTTGCCTACACAAAGGAAATAAATAAATAAAAATAAAATGCCAGCGACACTGTCCGAACGTTCGAATTAATAAATTGAAGTTGAAAAAGAAAGTGTTAAACTGGTTATTAGTTTTATAGTAACTCAATAGGTGGCGCACTTGTTATCATACTAGCGAGCGTAAAAAAGTATTATTTATTCCTATAATGAGTTTTGGGTAGGTGATCAGCGTGGATTGTGATGTACACATTTATCCACAGTGACCGCAAGAAAATATAAAAGGATCTAATGATGGTGTTTCTCAAGACGCGAAAGTAGCAAAGGTTTATTTATCACGGCGACAATTGTTCTCGTGGAATATTGCCCGACAGAAGAATCCCGCCTCTGGAATTAAAGCTTTGAAATTCACGACTGTATTAATTTAAATTAAGATAGTTGGCAGAGTGTAATTCGTAAAGTTAATCAATAAATTTTATCACCAAGGGCTTCTTTACAATCCAATAAAGGGTTTACATAAAGTCTGGGAACACTTTCAATTATTTGTTGCACAAGAACCAAACGTCGTACAGATATCATACATATGTCATTTTGAAGAGAGTCCTGAAAGTTTTTTTTTTTTCTTCTCATGTATACCGCCACAGCATAGTTTGGTAATTTGCCGATGGTCAGCGCTAGTCGCAAACATGGAGAGTTCAGGTGCGGAGCGAACTTTCTGTGTGTTGGAGTTCGACAAAAACAGCTGTTCAACGGATGTTTACAACCAAGTACGGTAAGAAGCCGCCAACAAGGAAGGCCATTTACCACTGGCACAACAAATTCGTTAGGACGGGTTGCTTGTGCCCGACAAAGAGAAGCGGACGTCCCAGTGCGAGGGAAGTGAATGTGGAGCGCGTACGAGAGATATTCATAAGGAGTCCCAAGAGCCCGGTGCGTCGTGCATTCCGTGAGCTCGAAATGAGTCCAATGACAGTGTGGAAAGTCCTGCGACAGAAGCTGTCTATGAAACCACTGAAATTGGAGCTAGTGTAGAAGCTCAATGACGGCGACAAAAACAAGCGTTTGGAGTTTTGTTCGCAGTTGCGGTAATTGAATTAGGATGGGGATGGCATTGTTGATCGCTTAATTTTTAGCAACGAAGTCACGTTTCACACTAATGGGAAAGTGAACAGGCATAATTGTCAAATCTGGGGTGCAAAGCATCCACACGAATGTACTGAATTTGAGCGTGCTTCCCCAAAGGTAAATGTCCTTTGTGCCTAGTCACGTCGAAAACTGTACGGGCCATTCTTCTTCGCCGACAGTACTGTCACTTAAAATTCCTACTTGGACATGTTGCAGCAATGGCTGATACCTCAAATGCAATCGGACTCTCCGTTCATCTTTCAGCAGGATCGGGCTCCGCCCCATTTTCATCGTGAAGTTTGTGGGTACCTGAACACGGAGCTGCCGCATCGATGGATCGGCCGTACTAAAGAAGGCGACAGCTGTTTCATGAAATGGCCTCCCCGGACTGTTTTCTGTGGGGACACATTAAAGATCTGGTGTACGTACCGCCTCTACCACGTGATGTGGAAGAGCTCCGGGAGAGAATACGGGAAGCGACTGCCACAGTCGACGGTACCATGCTGGGACGGGTATGGCAAGAATTCCATTATCGTATTGACGTCTGCCGGGTCACTCATGTTTCGCATATCGAATGCTTGTAAGAAAAAAATACTTTCAGAGTTTCTCTCCAAAATGCAATATGTATGACATCTGTACAATCTTTAGTTCTTGTGTAATAAATAATTGAAAGTGTTATCGAACTTTATATGTGCACCCCGTATTTTAATGCCTAATAATTTCTTGGCGGAAAACCTGCTACAAAGGAAACAAAATACGTGCACCAATCTCTCTTTCCCAAAAAAATGGTTCAAATGGCTCTGAGCACTATGGGACTTAACATCTATTGTCATCAGTCCCCTAGAACTTAGAACTACTTAAACCTAACTAACCTAAGGACATCACACAACACCCAGCCATCACGAGGCAGAGAAAATCCCTGACCCCGCCGGGAATCGAACCCGGGAACCCGGGCGTGGGAAGCGAGAACGCTACCGCACGACCACGAGCTGCAGGCTCTCTTTCCCAATACCGCTTTCGGATTTCCAGTACCTAGCGACACTGTCGTTTTAGGTGCGTAAGGAAATATTGACCCTACTGATACCATCCGTCTGCCTCAACTCGTAATGTCATAAAAACGACTGACACAAACCACTCAACCAAAATCCTATATGCGTAAAACACAGACCATAACAAGAACTACCGTTATTGTTATAGCGTCACATTCGGTGAATAACTAAACTGACACCTAACCAACCAAAACTGGACCACGTGCTTTGCTACGGATCATCAGGTCCCCACAACTAAGATTCTGTCCTCATATTCGTTGGCTTCGGCGCCTTACAAATGACTAAATGGACACCTGCCCAACCTAACCTATACATGGTGCCCCAGGAGGAATGGTCAATATTCAGGGATATGACAGAAACGTCCACTGGAACCACAAAAGTCTATTATACAAGGGTTCTAAAACGCAACCTTAAGAGCTATGAGCACTACTTCATCTTCGATAGCGTAGAACAAAATTCTTCTATTGTAAGCTCTTTGATTTCCATATTTTGGGAAGAGGTAGTATGGGGAAAAACAAGAAAAAAAAAAGCCCGATAAAAATGGCTCTAAAATGCATACCTTAAGAACTAATGAGCACTTGTTCAATAGAAGAGATGTTTTCACAGTAGGGAAGCGGAACAAGTGATCGTGTCTCTTAAGGCATCTATTTCAGAACCCAAGTTAACTAGACTTTTGTTGCTTCGAATTATCGTTTCTGTCATATACCTCAATATTGACCGTTCCTCCTGGGACATCTTGTATATCGTTTACACTTTTATTTAAAAGTGAAGTGGCGCCATATTACGATACTGGACTCAAATCGGGAAGACGGCGGTTAAAATCTCCGTGCACCCAGATTTAGATTTTCTGTTGTTTCCTCAAATGACGAGACGCTTCACTGAAAACATGCAGCCGATTTCCTTCCTCAATTCCCATTTGGGCCCCGTTTCCAATGATCTCACAGTCGCCGAGACATTAAACGTAAATCTTCCTTCTTTTTCCAAAAATTAATACAGACGAGGAATGAATATTTCCAGTGTTCTGTTATCTCTCTGCGCCGGCGTATTATGTCACACGGCACAACACCATTACGTCACGCTGCAAATCCGAAGTTCGGCTTCGGAAGGTTCAATCGATCACACGCATGCGCAGTGAACGTAATCATTGCTGATGTAAAGAAATGCGTTCGAACGGAACTAACACGAAGACATTCAGGACGAATCCTCACGCGGTACCAGTGAACTGTGCCTACCTGTGACAGCGTGAGTTACGGGAAGGCAGAGTCGACCAAATTTCCATCTCGACAGTGGACGACTTAAACAGTTGCTAGTCAATTGCGGCTCGCGACCCAGCGGGCGAGTCCGCAGCGGCGGGAAGTGCTCGGCCGCGGCCGGCAGCACGCACCTTGCACAGGATGCTGTCGAAGACGTCGCCGAATTCGTCCAGGCTGAAGTCGTACATGGCGCGGCCGGGCGCCGAGTGGCGCAGCTCGCGGCGGACCGCAGCGGTGCCCGTGCGCGGCGATAACGCGCAAACGCGCCCGCAAATAAGATAACATTCTTGCGAGGGTCGCGGGGCTCCGCGAGGCCGCACCGCCTCCGCCGAAATCTCAAACATCGCGTTTACACGTGACGCAACCGGCCCGACAGCAAATTCCGACACACACATTTTCGCTATGTTTAGATGTCAGGCCTGAATCGAACTTGTTAGACCGATCGAATATCGATTTTCCGAGCGTCAGCTGTTTTGCACGAATGGAGCCTCTAAATCAGCTGTTGTCAGCCAGATGAAGCGAGGTTATCACAACCTTCGTAACTTTTTTCTAAATAAGTAAGGTACGATTTCAGATGTCAGCGAACTCGTGCAGAGAAAGAGAAAGAGGAGGAGGAGGAGGAGGAGGCAATCACACCACACGGTTCTATTTTGTGTTCCTGTGTCTGATATAGGTAAACGATCTTACACTTGCGTTGGCAGAAGGTGCAATTGTTGTCATTTTTGCAGATGATACAAGTACTAGGTATAGACATGTACTTTTGATTATCACACCGAAAAAAGGTTATGTACACTGCTGGCCATTAAAATTGCTACACCACGAAGATGACGTGCTACAGACGCGAAATTTAACCGAAAGGAAGAAGATGCTGTGATATGCAAATGATTAGCTTTTCAGAGCATTCGCACAAGGTTGGCGCCGGTGGTGACACCTACAACGTGCTGACATGAGGAAAGTTTCCAACCGATTTCTCGTACACAAATAACAGTTGACCGGCGTTGCCTGGTGAAACGTTGTTGTGATGCCTCGTGTAAGGAGGAGAAATGTGTACCATCAAGTTTCCGACGATGATAAAGGACGGATTGTAGCCTATAGCGATTGTGGTTTATCGTATCGCGACATTGCTGCTCGCGTTGGTCGAGATACAATGGCTGTTAGCAGAATATGGAATCGGTGGGTTCAGGAGGATAATACGGAACGCCCTGCTGCATCCCAACGGCCTCGTATCACTAGCAGTCTAGATGACAGGTATCTTATCCGCATGGCTGTAACAGATTGTGCAGCCACGTCTCGATCCCTGAGTCAGCAGATGGGGACGTTTGCAAGACAACAACCATCTGCACACAGTTCGACGACGTTTGCAGCAGCATGGACTATCAGCTCGGAGACCATGGCTGCGGTTACCCTTGACGCTGGATCACAGACAGGAGCGCCTGCGATGGTGTACTCAACGACGAACCTGGGTGCACGAATGGCAAAACTTATTTTTTTAGGAAGAATCTAGGTTCTATTTACAGCATCACGATAGTCGCGTCCGTGTTCGGCGACATCGCGGTGAACGCACATTGAAAGCGTGTATTCGTCATCGCCATACTGGCGTATCACCCGGCGTGATGGTATGGGGTGCCATTGGTTACACGTCTCGGTCATCTCTTGTTCGCATTGACGGCACTTTGAACAGTGGACGTTACATTTCAGATGCGTTACGACCCGTGGCTCTACCCTTCATTCGATCCCTGCGAAACCCTACATTTCAGCAGGATAATGCACGACCGGATGCTGCAGGTCCTGTACGGGCCTTTCTGGCCAGCACATTGTCCAGATCTCTCAACAATTGAAAACGTCTGGTCAATGGTGGTCGAGCAACTAGCTCGTCACAATACGCCAGTCACTACTCTTGAACTGTGGTATCGTGTTGAAGCTGCATGGGCAGCTGTACCTGTACACACCATCCAAGCTATGTTTGACTCAATGCCCAGGCGTATCAAGGCGGTTATTACGGCCAGAGGTGGATGTTCTGGGTACTGATTTCTCAGGATCAATCCACCCAAAATGCAGGAAAATTTAATCATATGTCAGTTCTAGTAAAATATACTTGTCCAATGAATACCTGTTAATCATCTGCATTTCTTCTTGGTGTAGCAATTTTAATGGTCAGTAGTGTCATTACTTTTTTCTTTGTGCGTGGACATATATCTGCAGCGCTGGTGCATACAGAAATTCCCACGTCAAAATGAAATGACGCAGGCGATTGTTATAGTTCAGTATCTTGAGGTAACGCATTTTCGGCGGCACCAGAAATCCTGCAACTGTATCCGCCCAATCTAGATGACTTGATCGGCAAGTTTACATTTGAAATACACTTCAAGACGCGAAAGAATTAAAGAAATTGCTGCCAGTGGGTACTGATTATATCAATGGGAGAAGCTGAAAATTTGTGGCGGCCGGGATTCAACCCTAGTCTCTTGGCTACTGGCAATTAATGTCTTCATTTACTTTGCGTCTTGATTACTAGTGACTACAGGATCAAAATGGTGTCTGTTCTTTCGGCCATCTCCGAAAGTACATACACCACATATATGAAGTACATTTATGCTAAGTAGGACAATACTTCATACTGTAGACAGTGGCACCACGTAAAAACATATTCGCAATTATCTCCCAAACAGATAGTTTGCTGACCCAAGTTTACTGGAACGTTTTTGTTTGTATTATCATATACACCTTTACCCCTGTGCCAGTGTTCACAATTACCTATGATGCACGCCGTAGGGTAGCAATAAAAGTACAAGTGGACACCAGTCAAAGAATAGGCCACAAGCCTGTTCCGACTCGCTGGCTGCTACCTAGAAATGGCTCCTTATGTGGCTTAACATGGCAGAGTTGACTCCGTTCTAGACCTAAGTACCTCAGGATAAATCTAAGCAGGTACCGAGAATCGAACCCGGGTCTTTCCACACCGAATATAGCGCGCCTAACCATTCGGTTACAGATGCAGCCTTTTCAGTAAATATACATTACTTTATCTATCTCCTTGCACTAAATAAACTAAGTTTCTACTCAGTCATACATCGGAAATGCAGAACTTCCTGGGCACCTCAACAATTCTGTATCCTCCTTCAGTCCACACAAAAGCACAATGTTTGTAGCAGTGTTCAAGAAAACGTAGATTTTGGAGGCCATACAAAGGTAGAGTCAGCCACACTACTACGAACTTTGACAGTCCAACGGGTAACTGCCAACTGTTAAAGAAAGTGAATGTTACTTCTCGCGTTACCTCAATTGCACAACTAATTACCTTTTGTACGAAACAACGCATCATGCCAGACTGTAACACACCATGGCTGTCCTCCTTCAGGCGTTGTGCCGATTTCTGCACTGTGTTTATAGTTTTATTTGTTTACCTTATTAATAACTGAGCAAGAACAGAAATACATTCTAGTGTGCGCGATGTACATTATAGTAATACAGTTCGAACTAATTTTCGCAACATATTTTAGCTTCCAAGCAATATCAACGAATGTGTGATGAAGAGTACAGTCTCCAAATTAATGTGAAACTCTAAAAGCTTTTTAAATAAAATAAACTTTATTAACATCCTATAACGTTATTCGTCGTATCTCTATATTTATTTCTCAACACAGTCATCCTGGCGACGAACACATTTCTCCCAACGAGAGACCAGTTTGTCGATACCGTTACTGTAGAATGTTTGACTTTGTTAACGGAGCCACAACCTCTCCTCTGGTCGAACCACTTCATCACTATCGAAGTGAGATCTTCGTAGATACTAAGTTTTGGAAAGAGATGAAAGTCGGATGGGGGCCAAGTTGGAACTTGTGGAGAATGATCGACGACAGTGAACCCAAGGCGTCTGATCGTTGCGGATGTCGCAGGGCTCATGTGTAGTCTGTAATTGGCATGCTGAAGGAGAGTGTGCTCCATGTGTCGACGAACTCTTCGAATTCGAACCTCGATTACAGCGCGTTGTTACTCAATCACCAAAAAAGTTGGGTTACACACCGACATGTCACACGCCACAGTTCGTAGTCTTCTAGCGGCAGAGGGCTCCAAATATGCAGACATGAAGAATAAAGATGTAGAATGTTAACGTCTCGTAAGTCTGTGGGCGTTGACAGGTATATACGAATTGTTCTCTCAAACTTCCTGGAAGATTAAAACTGTGTGCCGTACCGAGACTCGAACTCGGAAGCTTTGCCTTTCGCGGGCAAGTGCTCTACCAACTGAGCTACCCAAGCACGACTCACGCCCCGTCCTCACAGCCTCAAGTGATGCTGTGTCCGGCACACAGTTTTAATCTGCCAGAAGTTTCATATCAGCGCACACTCCGCTGCAGAGTGAAAATCTCATTCTGAATTGTTCTCTGTTCTTGAGATTAGTCACGCCAGTGGTAACTAATTTAAAACACCTGTATCTTCCACTGAATGATGGAGAGAACGCCTGTTTTCAAGAGGTTTCAAACCACAGATTTTCTGACGTACAGTACTAGTTTTATTTAATTAAGGAGCTTCTCGGTAAACTGCTTTTACTTTTTTTTCTCACTTTCCTGAAAAGCACAGTCATATTGGCAAAAGTAGCTGCTATTGGTCAAGGTGAAGAGTAACTAGAAGGCGCAGATGAAGTTTCCCCTTGTCTCACGCTACTACGCTACATATAGTTGAATGTGGGGCAATATGCCTAGGGCGTGAAAAAATACCATTTGCGTATGTCTTCCTCTGAACAGTGCTGTTGCCTGCCGAGAAGTGGTCACACTCTTTGTAATATACGCCATCATTAATGTCCGTCGGTCTGACAGAGCAAGCCTGTTCCGTCATTTTTCAATTAAAGCATTTCTGATTTTCTGCGCAATCAAAAACTGCTTTTGCTTAATCAAAAACTGTTAAGCAATATTTTAAGGATCATTTCAACGACAGCAGCGTCGAATATAGGGACAATTTCCCCCCCCCCCCAAACTCCCACGACTTCAGAATGGTACTGCACAAAACAACAGCGTAATATATAACTATTATTATGCCTCTAGTTAGCTATTTATATATCCAGCTATTTAATCAACACGGCGGAAAACGATATCCTGCAATCTAAATGATGTAAAATAAGACATACATAATATTCTTTTACCTCACATATACGTAGTGTAATACCTTTTTTTCCCAATGTTTCAATAACGTCTTTCGCCCTATAAATGTAGTTCCTTGTTGTTTCTTTTTTTGTGCACCACTGATGTCGACGTGGTGCCCTAACGGGAGAACTGGCCACGCTACTAGTCGGAAAAATTGGCCAACCTGTTTACCCCAATACAAATTTAGTTACTTCAAATATCACGCATAATACTGAAGATCAGGTTGACTTCCATACAGTTTATATGCAAAGCTAGACGGTCCAGTTACATTAATGTGGCCACCGCTTAAGTTCGACGTCGGCGTGCAATAACCACTCACAGACGGCAAATGGCAACACTAGCAGTGGAGGGTGTATAAAGCGTGTTGGGGGGGGGGGGGGGGGGAGCGGAAAACAGTACAGTCGTTATCGTAATGTGGGAAACGGAGCTATTTATCTGATTCCAAAACTGCAAGATCATTGGCTTTCGGGCCTCGGATGGAAGCATTTCCGAAAGGGCTACGTTTGTAAACCGTTCGTATGCCGCCATGGTTAAAGTATACCATCTATGACAAAATGGCGCTGGAGTCGGCATGGTTCTGTATCCCAGTCGATATTTTCCAGAATCTCATTGACTCTCTTTCTGAATGCCTTACGCTGCAGAAGATGGTTGTTCAGGCTTTTGACACGTGGTCATATTGATGTGACTGAAAGCCCCTTAGTCCAGAAGTTTCAACTGAAGCAAACAGTGGCCGTGAATGCCTACACTGTATTTGTAATAGTAATCTGTTCGATGTCTATGTGAGAGCAACGAACAATCATTTTCTTTTTGGCAAGCCACATAATGAAGACGACAAAATGTCAATTTTTCTTGGTGTCCAAGGGGTGGAGATCCGGCTCGTAAGCCCCTTACGTCTGGCTGGGGCATTCTGGCTGCAAGATGCTTTTTCGGAATTTCTTGCATATTAACGGCAGGTGGCGCGACTCGGCTGATAACACGCCAGTCGCGGAAGCCGCAGAGCTGCGTTGTGTAACGACGAACCTGCATTCCTGGGACGCTCTCCTCTTCTCAGAATCCTGAAACTAGTTTGCACTCCGCATTAGGTGCTGCATTTCACTGCGAAGGTTTGCCAACGTCACACATTCCACCTACGCGGCCCATGAAGACGTACATCGGATTCCCAAGAGTTTGCCCCTACGAGGTACTTGTAACCATGATTAAAAAATGGCGAGTAAATGAACTGTACTGCGACAGCACGAACGTCCGAGTAACTTGGGTATTGTCGACAAAAGAAAAACAAGCACACAAGCAGACCTCGCATAGTAACTGCATGAGAGCCCACATCAAGTTCTCAACTCTCGACAACCAAGAGCCCTAACCAAACTATATACTTTTCTAGGCCAGATTAGTTTAAAATTCATTCATCGACACGCTACCAAAAAGAAAAGAAAAAACCATAAATTTACGCTCACGTCTCTAGAATGACGTACCTGCACCACAGGTCACCCTAAGGAAGGTAACAGATCAAGGATATAATCTAGTTTGTCTAAACAGATGCTACTCTATAGTTTTAAAAAAGTGGTGATAGTTTTCAAGACTTTCGGAAGAGCATTTACCATCATCTTCGGAATGATTTTCAATCTGCAGTGGTAATTCCGCTGATTTGAAACTCCCTGGAAGATTCAAACTGTGCGTGGGGTATGAGACTCGAACCCAGAACCTGGAAACAATCCGTTGTGGTGTGGCTAAGCCATTTCTCTGCAAAACCTCTTCTGCCAAGTTTGGAAAGTAGGACCGTGGTACAAGAATAAGCAAAACTGTGAGAGCAGTTCAAAGGTCGTGGCTGGATAGCTCAGTCGGTAGAACATGTCCTCATGAAGGCAAAAGCTTCGGATTCTAGTCCCAGTGTGCCACACAGTTTCAATCTGCCAGGGTGTGTACTTCAATGTGATAATTTTTGTTCCTGCAACTGGGCGGTCATACCGCCGCATCTTCAACAGTTTCAAAGTGAAGTCGAACTACACCGAGCACCGAGCTGTAGAAAGTCACGGGATACTTCCTAATATTGTGTCTGCCCTCCTTTTAAACGGCGTTGTGCAGCAACTCGGCGTGGCATAGACTCAACAAATCGTTGGAAGTCCCCTGTACAAATACAGAGCCATGTTACCTCTACAGGTGCCCATAATAGCGAAATGTTGCCGGTGTAGGATTTTGTGCGCAAACTGAACTCTCGTCTATGTCACATACATGTTCACTGGATTTCACGTCGGGCATCTTGTGGACCTAATCATTCGCTTGAATTGTCCAGAATGTTGTTCTAATCAATCGCGAGCAATTGTGACCCAGTGACACGGCGCATTGTCATCCGTAAATTTCCATCTTTGCTTGGGAACATGAAGCACATGAGTGGCTGCAAACAGTCTCCAAGTAGACCAACATAACCGTTTCCAGTCAATGACCCAGTCCATTCCATGTAAACATGGACCACACCACCATGGAGCCACCACCAGCCTGCACAGTGCCTTGTTGACAATTTGGGTCAATGGCTTCATGGGATCTGGCGCCACACTTCAATCTTACCATCAGCTCTTACCGATGGAAATTGGAACTCACCTGACCAGGGCACCGTTTTCAAGTCGTCTAGGGTCCAGCTGACATTGTCACGAGCCCAGAAAAGGCGCTGCAGGCGATGTCGTGCTGTTAGCAAAGTCACTCGCGTCGCCCAACTGCCGCCACAGCCCAGTAATGGCAAATTTCGCCAGGCTGCCCAAACGGATACGTTCACCATACGCCTCACTCTGATTTCTGTGGTTATTTCAAGCAGTGCTGCTTTTCTGTTATCACTGATTACGCAAATGCCGCAGCTCTCGGTCGTTAAGTGAAGGCCATCGGCCACTGCGTTGTCCCTAGTGACAGATAAGGCCTGAAGTTTGGTATCTGCGTTCAGAGTCTGTTAACTCCCGTCGTGCGGCTATAATAACGTTGGAAACTCTTTCACATAATCACCCGAGTAGAAATAATAGCTCTGCTAATGCACTTCCCCTTGGTGCCTTGAGCATGTGATACTACCGTCATCAGCGTATGTGCATATCGCTTTCCCATGACTTTCGTCACGTGAGTGTTCAGTTAGCGTAATGAATTCACACGACAGGACTGCAGCAGCCTTTGGGTACGTGCCTCCTCTCAGTAAATAATCGTTTCTTGCTTACATCCACGACGCTGATGGACGCGAAACTGCCGATATAGCGGTGAAACTAAACAAAAGTGATTAATAGCCCTGCATTTCGATGCCACGGTAATAAGTAAGTGCGTCACGTAAGGCTGCGTTTGCGAGAAGAAAACTTGTCTTCACAAATCGGGCTGTTTGAGCAAAAACGTCGACAAAACACCTGACCAGTACACGATTCTCTGCTACTTCTTTGCTCAGTCAAAAACTGTTTAGGAATATTTTAGGATCATTTCAACGACAGCAGCATCAAATGTAGGAACAATTTTTTCCCCGACTCCCGCGACTTCAGAAGGGTACTGCACAAAACAATAGCGTAACATAAGTTACTATTATGCATCTACTTAGCTATTTATACATCCAGCTATATAATCAACAAGTCGGAAAACGAAATGCTGAACTCTAAATGAGCAGAATGAAAGACGAAAAATAAAAAAAATTGAAATTACATCTCGTGACAATTATTTTAATATCATGCTTCGGAAACAAGCTACTGAAAAAACTGCACATTATTTAAAAAGTTGCGAATAGATTGGTAGGAGGTGGACCACGACTCCATGACTTCTTTCTTCGTATGTAGCACGACTTCATGAAACCAAAGCAGTGACAGCACATCATTATCCCACGGTGACCAACCGTATAATTTACAATGAAGAACATATAACTTCCTGGTTCAGTCGGTTTTTCTCTTCATTAGTACTTCCCTTTGGGGTTTTTTTTTGCCTTTTTTTCTGTTTCCTTCCTTTTGTTACCCCTCTTTTCCTTACAGTTTCAATTTTTTCGGTAGAGTTTAACCACATGAATATGCATACATCAAAAAAAGTTCAGCATCACCTCGATTCCGAGAGTTCCGGAAACTGTACATAAAACTGGAATACAGATAAACATAATCATTTCCGCCCTTTTTGTTGCCCATCAAAACCACACACTGCATGTTGTGCCACCATACAGCGAGACCTTCAGAGGTGGTGGTCCAGATTGCTGTACACACCCATACCTCTAATACCCAGTAGCACACCCTCTTGCATTGATGCATACCTGTATTCGTCGTGGCATACTATTCACAAGTTTATCAAGGCACCGTTGGTCCAAATTGTCCCACTCCTCAACGGCGATTCGGCGTACATACCTCAGAGTAGTTGGTGGGTCACGTCGTCCATAAACAGCCGTTTTCAATCTATCCCAGGCATATTCGATAGGGTTCGTGTCTTGAGAACATGCTAGCCACTCACGTCGAGCGATGTCGTTATCCTGAAGGAAGTCATTCACAAGATGTGCCCGATGGGGGCGCGAATTGTCCATGAAGACGAATGCCTCGCCAATATGCTGCCGATATGGTTGTACTATTCGTCGGAGGATGGCATTCACGTATCGTACAGCCGTTACAGCGTCTTCCATGACCACCAGTGGCGTACGTCGGCCACACACAATGTCACCCCAAAGCAGCAGGGAACCTCCACCTTGCTGCACTCCCTGGAGAGTCTGTCTAAGGCGTTCAGCCTGACCGGCTGCCCTGACGATTCTCTGGTTGAAGCCATATGCGAAGAAGCCATATGCGGTGAAGAGAACGTGATGCCAATCTTGAGCGGTCCATTCGGCATGTTGTTGGCCCCATCTGCACCGCGCCGCATGGTGTCGTGGTTGCAAAGACGGACCTCGCCGCCATGGACGTCGGGAGTAAAGTAGCGCATATCATGCAGCCTATTGTGTACAGTTTGAGTCGTAACACAACGTCCACTGGCTGCATGAAAAGCGTTATTCAACATGGTGGCGTTTCTATCAGAGTTCCTCCGAGCCATAATCCGTAGGTGGCGGTCATCCACTGCAGCAGTAGCCCTTGGGCGGCCTGAGCGAGGCATGTGATTGACAGTTCCTGTCTCTCTGTATCTCCCCCATGGCCGAACAACATCGCTTTGGTTCACTCCGAGACGCCTGGATGCCTGCCTTGTTGAGAGCCCTTCCCGGCACAAAGTAACAATGCGGACGCGATCGAACCGCGGTATTGATCGTCTAGGCATTGTCGAACTACAGACAACACGAGCCGTGGACCTCCTTCCTGGTAGAATGACTGGAACTGATCGGCTGTCGGACCCCCTCCGTCCAACAGGCGCTGCTCATGCATGGTTGTTTACATCTTTGGGTCGGTTTAGTGACATTTCTGAACAGTCAAAGGAACTGTGCAGTGATACAATATCCATAGTCAACGTCTATCTTCAGGAGTTTTGGGAACCGGGGTGATTCAAAACTTTTTTTAATGTATGTAGTTGCCGCTTTCCTCTTCAAATTCATGGTTTTATCAATGGGAGGGACAGCTGGTATTTCTTCGAAACTTTTAGTCTCTCTTGGCTTAGGAGTCGCTTAGGAGTCGTCAGTTTGGAGATGGTGGGGCTAGACGTTACAACTTTGGTTGGACTGGAGTCCCAAGTTTTAATGGTGAAGTAATCTGACCTGTGCAGATAATTCTGCTGATGTGCCTGGAATCGGTAGGTTTTTTGACGTGCTCTGAAGTGGTGCGTTGGCCTGTGTGTGAGATTCTGCTCTTTCATTTCTTGGCACAGGCATATATTCCGCCAAATAAGCATAATCTGAGACTGCCTTTATCTTCATTGGGATTAGTCCATATACCTTGAAGCTACGTTTAATTGTGCTCCATTCCTTTCACATTAAAACAAGTGGTACATCTCTCCCGACCGTCTGGGAGAAATACACCAGTTGTCCATCTCTTCAGTGGTCCAACTCTACCGGAATTACCCTATATGAGTTGCAGTTCTCCTGTATATATGACTTACAGCAAACACGTTTCATCAGTGCAGTCTCAGATGATGTAAGTATTTTGCAGGTTTTCCACGCAGCTTTAAATGTAATCACAATACGGCAGTTCCAGGAATAAAATCTTGTAAGCGAATGGAGTAAAAAGGAAATGAAGCCATTATATTTCACTTGGAGTTGAAATATTCCTCACAGTCTTTGAAATATCGTATGAATGAAGTACACTAATGTCCTTATTCGAAAATTAAGTTTTATTTATCTGGTACGCTTGAATCAAAGAGTCGCTCAAATATCGTATGTCTTGTTAGGCCACATACTTTACACGTCCCAGTATACAAAAAGTGTCTCGCTCGTATTCAGGCTTCATAACCTGTATAAAAGAAATGGGAAGACTTATGTTAGTGCTCTCTCGAGTGTTTAGTGGCCACTAGCAGGAATTCTGTTCCACAGATGCTTACAAATTTCGAGAGCTGTTGCACGAACGTCGCAAGTCTTTAAGCCAGCAGCTGTGCCAGACCGATGCTATTAATTTGGTGCCCCGTTTTCTCCATCTGAAATAAAATCTTCCAAGAATAGCCGTCCGGCGCGGCGGAAGTGACGTAAGGAGGTCTCGAGTCGTGGGGTGTCAAGTTTCACCGCGACAGCCTCCACTCTCCTCCCTGCAGTATCAGCTCTCGTCGCTGGAGACGCTCTGTCTCCACTGAACGCGTCTCCTTACTTACTTACTTACTTGTACACCTGCAGCTAATGAGAAGCCAGTGCGCGAATAACCCCAGGACTCTGTTTCTCTTTTCCTCCCCTTCGTGGATTAGGTTTTTAAGCCGGTTCCGTCTTCACACATTTCTTCCACTTCTTTTTGCTCATCCGAATGTTTCTGTATGAACACAGAGGAAGCCTCTTACTGTCCGTGCTTTTGCATGTGTTCATATCAGTTATTTCAGTAGGGGAAAATGCCCGATTATCGACTATAGTTCTTAAATTGAAGATTAACAGTAAATTACGAGGGTAATCCCAAAAGTAAGGTGTCCTAATTTTTTATAAGTACATAGACCTGTTTATTTCTACAATGGTTTACATCAGTTTACAGCTTGAACAATTATCTATTTTTCGACATAATCACCATTTCTGTCGATGCAGTTTTGTAGACGCTGTGGCAGTTTTTGTATGCCCATGTCATACCAGCTTGCCGCTATGCTGTTCAGAAAGTTACGAGCCTCTTCTTTCACCTCGTCGTCGGAGCTGAATCGCTGGGACCACAATTAACGCTGACAGGTACTGTGAGACTCTGAAAAAACTCAAATGGCAATTCAGAACCGGAGAAAAGGAATGTTGAGCAAGGGCGTACACATTCTCCATGACAACGCTCGTCCACACATCGCTCGGCAAACCGTTGCTCTCCTGCAACAGTTTCAGAGGAACACAATCACCCACCCACCCACCCTATAGTTCAGACTTGGCGCCCAGTGACTATCACCTGTTCCCTAAGTTAAAAGAACATTTGGCCGGAAAGCGATTCAGCTCCGACGAAGCGATTCAGCTCCGACGACGAGGTGAAAGAAGAGGTTCATAACTTTCTGAACAGCATGGCGGCGAGCTGGTATGACATGGGCATACAAAAACTGCTACAGCGTCTAAAAAAATGCATCGACGGAAATGGTGATTATGTCGAAAAATAGTTAAATGTTCAAGCTGTAAAGTGATGTGAACCATTGTAGAAATAAACAGGTATATGTACTTATAAAAAAAATAGGAGAGCTTACTTTTGGGATTACCCTCGTAGCTACCTTTGAACCATGGAAAATGTGCTACTGGAGAATCTTTAAATACGTCCCTTGCAAAAACTCTTTCGAATATTTTCTCATTCTGTAACAGAAGGACAGTGAACTAAAACATGTAATTTTTATCTCCTGACAATTGGTTTCCTAATTAGGAGTTTAAATAAATGCTAAAGTGTGATGAATTACTAACATAGCCTTTATTCGTCCCACATGTTTGTTTCAGGGAGTGCTGCTTACCTGATTGTTACTCTGCCGACCTACCAGCCGTAGCAAGAAAAATGTTCAGTCTATGTGCTTTTTGATACGGAAGTCAGATTTAAAATCTTCCCAAGAGTGGGAGGAAGACTGGGTTTAACGTCTCGTCTACATGGAGGTCATTACAGACGGAGCGCAAGCTCAGATTGTGTCACGGATGCGGCTGAAATCGGCCCAGCTGTTTCAAAGGAACCATACCGGAATTTGTCTGGAGCTATTTAGGGAAAACCCAAATCTCGATGGCCGGACGCGGGATTGAACCGACGTTCTTCTGAAAGTGAGTCCAGTGTGATAATCACTGCGCCACCTCGCTCGGTAAAATCTTTCAGGTACCCTCGTAGACACCTGCACAATGTCGTAACACCAGCGAAAGCACCCAATGCACTTAATCCAGGTCTCTTTAGAGGTGTCTTTGGTATCTTTCCTGTAGTCCTCGTACTTGCTTCCTTCTTCCATTTAGCCAAGGACTGCTCCAAAGGCTTTTTTCAAGGAGATGACATCAATACTGCAGCTTTACCTGGTTTTGATGAGTAACTTACTTTCCGAAGTCCCTTCGTATTAAGACATCGTCTGCATATAGTGAAATATTTAAGTTTTTCATTCTGATATTTCGATATGTATGCGATTTAATTGCTTCAGTTGTGGATGACGACATTTATATAATGATGAAAAGAGTAAATGATCCTAGGCACCTTTAACATACAACTTTGTGTATTAAAATTTCATCTGTTTTTATTCTTCCTTGCTCTAAAATAAGATTTTCATTCGTTATCAGATATTTAATTTATCAAACCCCTACAATCCTTACCATTACGCATTAGGAACACTAAAGCATATAGTTAAACCACAGGGCTTTTAATTCGCCTCCACAGCAGAATCTAACTTCTGGTGACTGACACAGTGGTGCTCGATATGAGGGTAGTGGATTCGAATTCTAATACAGAAAGACACGGTCGTAATGAAAATTTGGAAGGAAGCCAGTATGACTAACCGTATGTACATAGCTTTGTCGAGAATCAGTAATAAACGTCTTTACGTTATAATGAAATGTACTGACAGATTTAAGCTGTACCGATTCAACAAACAGTTTCAATATGTGGATATATATAGCGTGCACTGTATTTCAAAGTGTAAGAAACATTACGTATGCTTACGATAGTCAAGCAAGGAATTACTACACCTTTCCTTTGAAACAAACAACTAGGCGGTCAACAAATGTTGAAGGTGAACTTTCGATCTGAGTAAGAGGACTGATGTACATGCCATTATTGCAATGTTTTGGAGATGGACAGCGTTGTTACCCGTGGCTTCATGATGTGAGGAGCCATCGGGTATAGCTTCAGGCCATGGTTGGTAGTGGCACAACGGTATGTCACCGACATCCTGCGCCCTCGTGGATTACCTCTTAGGCGAGAGTACCGCGGTGCCATTTTTCAACAGGAGAACCTCCGTCCGCGATAAAATCTTTGTGGGATCAGCTAGGTCGCCAACTCCGTCCCAGTACCAGTGTGCAGGATATCAAAGACCAGTTACAACAGTTGCGGGCCACTTGCATCGGGATAGAATACAACAGCTTTACGACACCCTTATCTGCATCTAGGTCAGCGGGGGGTGCGCTTGTTCTGCCAGAATCTTGGTAAACTTCATTTGATTTTGTTATTACTGAATTAAAATCACATATCCTCTCAATCGGCGAAGTTTCATGTCGTTTCCCTCTCCCCTTCTGAGCTCTTAAGGAGTAGTCAGGCATGTATGTAGAAGCAAACGATAACATCAAAAAGATTTATGTGAATTTGATAATATCTCAACAACAGCCAGGTAAGGCATTTTCTCCTAGTGTAAATATCCACTAAAAATAATAAAGATGATAGTACGGCCGCCGTCGCTAAAGAGAAAAGATGTGGATATTGCTAAACCGTACGCGGCAAAAAAAGAGAGATGGAAGTGTCACATCTTGTAACTTTTAATTATTAGATCTTGAATGTTTGAACAGCATTTGTTAAAGCATGAGCATGCAAGTCACTATATAATGGATCAGTTTATAAGACTATACTTACAATTTAGGGAATTACAACACAGTAATAAAATAACACGGGAATCACAACACAATAATAAAATAACACAATTTATTTATGTACGTAAGAGGGCACAATGTATGCATATATTCCATTTATTTCCAACAGCTCAACGGTCCCATAAACTGCAGTAGTTGCACCCTGTTCAAAATGTGACGAACCTGTAAATACCAATCATCTGAAAATGAGCCTCAGTGAGTCGGAAACTAATTAATGAAACAATAATTTAAAACAACGCAGGATAAAGCGACTGGTTACCGTATTAATTCAAAGCATCCACTAGGACGTGGTCTCTATTCTGTTACAGACGTCACTTTTGTACTTGACGCGATGGAAATCCATGAACTTCCCTCAAAAACTTCTTACATATTATCACAAACTTCCTACATATTTTTATCTATAGAGACTGTGCCCGGCATGCATTGCAAAGCCTCTATTTCCTTGTAAATAGGTAAACAGACACAAAGCAGATGTATATGTCACATACCTTTAACACATTTCACATATATCTGTACAAATGTTTCATCCGTATCTCTAACGAAATTCGTTCTGTAATTTTATCAGAATTCTGAGAAAATTTGTAATTCTGCCAGTAAATGATTGACGTTTTGAGGAGGAGGACAGTTGCTGGCAACTGTCCGATTCTCAGTTGTTTTACACCATGAGAGACTATAGGAGACGTTAAATTTATCTGTGCTATTGAGCCGTCTGGCATGATCTTTGGCCCCAGAACACGATGTAGTCGATGGACCGAACAACGCATATGAGAGACAGGTAGCACCATATAATTACAGAAAAGAAATACCAAAAGGTCGTTTCGTGCGTTTCTACATGCCACCACTTCTCACAATAACCCTTCACCCCTAGTGGTAGTAGGAGTATCATTCTCCCACAGTATTTCTATGCACATAATGTGTATGCAAAGTAGATTGAAATTTCCCCGGACATCAGTTAAGCTTCTGTGTCACTACTTTTTCACCAACCCCTACAGGTGATAGATGATTCTTACCCCCACGGAAACTTTCGCGGCCTTAAGCACAACTCATCAATGTTTTATCGTAATCGGATGAATGGTAAAGGAACGCATAGAAGACAAGCAAAACGAACACACAAATATTATTTTTTTATATTATCGATACAGCATTAAGTCTATTAACCCAGAGAAAGCGACTGAAATTTCCTAAGTCGCTCACGACAAAAGTCAACACTGGTCCTGCGACTAACGCCAATTTCTCTTCCTACCAACTTCTACAAATATCGCTATTTCTGTCGTATGTAAAACAATCTCGATGTTTCTATCGTATGTAAAACAACTTCGATGTTTCTATCGTATGTAAAAAAACTGGTAGACGGTCGTCTAACCAGAAAAAACCCACTTGAAACGCATGAGACTACGCCGATGGGTCAATGTCTAGTGCGACATGTACTGGATTATCTAAAAATGGCAGGCTGCTAGAATCCATCGCTTCGTTCACTCTGACAATGTACCGAAAGTAAAAGGTAGACCCGAACTACATGACTGGAATGCCCCCTGCTTTGATATATGTAGTCCTTGTAAGAGATAGTATGCGCTACCTTTGCTCCGACCTTTGAAATGAGTCAACAGTTTAATGTGAATTACGAACAAAAGTGTAACTTAGAATTACTCAGACGTACAATTCATTCCCAGAAGGGAAGAAGCGACACAGTGATTGCAAATTTGTGTGCATCATGATTTTTTTTTACCCGATATTACGATCGTACAATTTAAATTCCAACATCATCATCGCCGGTTGCTAACTACTATGTGTAGCTGACGTGTTCCTTGTAATAGAGCTGCTGCGTGCTTCGCCTGCACGGCCGACGCACCCGCATTACCGCTGCGTCGAGTGTTGAGGCTATGACGACGATAGGAAGGCGGTTTCCACTGTTCCGCGTCGACTAGTCAATAAGAGCAAAATTTGAGACTATTCCCGCACTTTGGGAACATAGTATTATCACAATACATCTCTTATATTCATTTTATCTGGCCAATCCTGTCGCTTTACTTCAATTCATGTTTTATGATGTACCTCTATCCTGTTCGTAACGCTGTGGCCGTCGCCTTTTAGACAGGTATTCTGAAACAGGTGGGAAAATACATCAACACTGTTATTCAATTTGCAAGGGCAGAGATAAGGCAATGTACAGTTTAGGATCATCAAAATGTACTAACGAAATGGATTAAATTTTAAACCTGTTCACTGGGTCTCGTGGAATGAGGATGTACAATTGTTTTCCGTCCGCCAAATGGGATATTAAACTCGGCGGCCTCCTAGGTGCTATTCGAGAGTAGTGGCCTATGTGCCGGCATCGGGTTTCACCCTCTCCCATCCCTTCATCGGCCCGCAGCTCGTGGTCTTGCGGTAGCCTTCTCGCTTGCTGCGCACGGGGTCCCCGGTTCGATTCCCTGCGGTGTCAGGGATTTTCCCTGTCTCGAGATGACTGGTGTCGTTGTGTTGTCTTCATCATCATTCATCTCCATTACGGTCGGAGTAATGCAACGGCAAACCACCTCCACTACGACCTTGCCTAGTCGGCGGTGCGGGTCTCCCGCATCATTCCCTACGTTCCTTCATTAATAGCGATAGAAACTTACTGGCCGTCATCCAGACCGTCACACAGATACACTTGACGCTTCGGTAACAGGCTGGTAGAAGGCAACAGCACACTACTTCCACTGTGATCTTGTCCAGGACGGCAATGCGCAATTAATGCAACTGACCACAACGTTCGTTTTGTGAGTAAGGCACCGATTTTCATTTAAATGCATAAATAATATACAGGTAGTCCACGAGGTTTCAGAATTTCAGTGGATGTCGTCGACATCTTGCCATATAGAGATGAGTTTTACGCAAGAGATTGCTGGTACACTTTACTGGCTTTATACCTAAAATTGGTGCACATATGCATGCGAACAGTGCTAGTGCACGCGCGCCCTCTGTCGAATTGTGAGACTGCAGTGTTAAAATTCAGTGACTATGATAATAGACTTAATTGTCTTTAGACCTGTCATTTGGGGTAAAATTTTTTGTCAGTGAAGATATTAGAGAAATCGCCAGGATCCACGCTTCGTCAAGTTGAAAGCCGTCATCATGACTAATAACATCTTCTGCCAAACTTACTTCCATGGTTGATTACGTCAGTTCCAGACGGATCTCGATATGGCCAAGATTTCCGTGGCAAAATAATCCAAACAAAGTCCTGTGGGGGTACAATGCTCAGCTATCGGTAACTTACCGGGGTGTGAAAGGTGAGCGTGACGATTATGTCCAGTGCACTTCTCATGACTGTACTGTGAATGTAGAATGTACAATGGACGCTTTGCCACACTGGCGAGCTATTCTGTATACACATAGTATTGAACAGGCATGTCTTTCTCTAACAGAAATAACAAGCTGTACACTGTAACAAGACACAGGAGAGAGGTTCAAATCGCCACACGGCAATCGAGGCTTAGGTTTTCTGTTGTTTCACTCAACTCATTTACCTAAATTTTGGAATGGTAGTTTCATGAAGACCATGGTTAACTTCTTTCCAATTTTTTGTCTGATCCGTAAAGTTGCATCATTTCTAATGACAACTCCAACTCCGAGAGAGTTGGCAGGTGACATCATTTCACCATTTGAAAGGCTGCCAATTGCCACGCCACGAACATAGATTGGTCCCGGCAGTCAGACCTCTTCTGACGAGAATGACCCTCTACCTGGACAAATGTAACATGACCCACGACATAGACAAATGTAACATACTGTGCACGAATAGGCGGATGGAGACGTTACCGTATAATCACATACTCACTGAAAGCAGTCAAATCAATTGAGTATCCTAGTATGTTTACGGAGTGGATCGAACACACAAAACGAATCGCAGGACAGACAGATATGTAGACCACTCATGAGAGAGGTAGTTTACAAAACCCTCACTCGACCGATACTTCAATATTTCTCGTTAGTCTGCCATTCGTACCAAATCGGATCTTATAGAAGGAATAGAGAAGGTCCAAGAAAAGCAGTGTGTTTCCTCACACCGTCATTTGGTAAGCGCGAAAGCGTCATGCAGATGCTCATCAAGCTCCAGTCGCAGACTGTACCAGAGGCGTTGTGCATCACGCTGTGGTTTACTCCTAAATATCCTGGAACGTACGTTGTTAGAAGAGTTAACCAATTCATTGCTTCGTATTACGTAAATCTCGCGAAAAGACCAAAAAATGTGCACTTCTCCTGGAGTGAATCTCGTAAATACACTGGTGAGCCAAAGAAACTGGTACACGCCCCCGCGAGCACGCAGAAGTGCCGCAACACGACGCTGAATGGACTCTACTCCAGGGCTGTCCATAAATCAGCAAGAGCACGAGGGTGTGGAAATCTCTTCTGAACAGCAAGTTGCAAGACATTCCAGTTCTGCTGAATAATGTTCATGTCTCAGGTGGTGGTAGCCACCGGAAGTGTTTAAACTCCGAAAAGCGTTGCTGGAGCCACTCTGCAGCTATTCTGCACGTTTGCGGTGTCGAATTGTCCTGTTGGAATTGCCCAAGTCCGTCGGAATGCACAATGGACATAAATGGATGCAGGTGATCAGACAGGATGCTTACGTACGTGTCATCAGTCAGAGTCGCATCTAGACGTATCAGGGGTCCCATATGACTCCAACTGCACACGCCCCACACCAGTACAGAGCCTCCATCAGCTTGAACAGTCCCCTGCTGACATGCAGGATCCATATCCGTACACGTCCGTCCGCTCGGTACAATTTGAAGCGAGACTCGTCTGACCAGGCAACGTGTTTACTGTCATCAACAGTCCAATGTCGATGTTGACGGGCCCAGGCGAGGCGTAAAGGTTTGTGTCGTCCTGTCATCAAGGGTACACGAGTGAACCTTCGGCTCCGAAAGCCCGTATCGATGTTGTTTCGTTGAATGGTTCGCACGTTGGCACTTGTTGATGGTCCAGCACTGAAATCTGCAGCAGTTTGCAGAAGGGTTGCACTTCTGTAACGCTGAACGAATCTCTTCAGTCGTCGTAGCTCCCGCTCTTGCAGGATTTTTTTCCGACCGCAGGGATGTCTGACATTTGATGTTTTACCGTATTCCTAATATTCGCGGCTCACTCGTGAAATGGTCGTATGGAAAAATTCCCACTTCATCGCTACATCGGAGATGCTGTGTCCCATCGCACGTGCGGCGTGTATAACTCATCGTTCAAACTCACTTAAATCTCGAAACCCGCCATTGTAGCAGCAGTAAGCGATTTTAACAATTTCGCCAGACACTTGTAGTCTTATACAGTCGTTGCCGACCGCAGAGCCGTAGTTTGCCTGTTTAAATATCGCTGTCTTTAAATACGCATGCCTGTACCAGTTTCTACCTGTGAAAGGTAGGTCTAACGCATGATGCGGTTTGGCAGCTTTTAGAACACAGAGCCCGCCGCGGTGGTCTAGCGGTTCTAGGCGCTCAGTCCGGAACCGTGCGACTGCTACAGTCGCAGGTTCGAATCCTGCCTCGGGCATGGATGTGTGTGGTGTCCTTAGGTTAGTTAGGTTTAAGTAGTTCTAAGTTCTAGGGGACTGATGACCACAGATTTTAAGTCCCATAGTGCTCAGAGCCATTTGAACCATTTAGAACACAGATGCCTACGCGAAAAACTCCAGGGATATTAGAAAAGTTAGTTTGGAGGCTTGCCGTGTTGGTGAGACACAAGCTACGGTGTAAATTGACGTGCGTTATGCACCTGCAAGCCAGACTGTTAGCACTGTCCAGGAGTGGGCAGTGAGGATGGGAAGCGCTCGGGCCGTCCGACATTCCAGCGGGGCGCTATCTGGAGCCAGCTGAGAGCCGGATAACGCGGAGAAACGCGGCAGTGAGGGATGCGGCGGCGGCGGCGGCGGCAGCTTCAGACGCTGCACCGGTACCCGCGCTAATGGGCCCGGTCCGGCCGGTCGGCTCCCTGTCCTGGCCTGCCCCGGCCAAAGCAAAAAAACAAAACAAAACCACGACACAGCACACATCCCGCCGCCGGCGGCTGCTGCTGCCGGAGCTACCTGCGGACACGCTGAGGTACCCACTGTCTGCCAGCCAAAAACACACGATGCTCACAGACCGCGATGCGCTACTTTGTTCTGATACACATTGTAATGGGCCTTGCCTCCTAGGAACTGGCGTATGTTAATCGAAATGTCCGATTCCGTATAAATTGGAGCCAGACCTGGGTTATTTTCGTAACTCAATTACATATTTCTCATCTGAAGGTATCTCTGAACGTATCTGATTACAAAAACTATTTTTCTGATAATATATTTGTATTATTCATATCGATCCATTTCGTAAAATCGATCTTGTACCACGAAAATTTGTAATCATGAGTCAAAACTCAAATGATACAGAAACAAATTCAAAGTAAATTTAATATTGTTAGGCAGCAGTTTTCATGCAGACAAAATTTCTGTTCATTTATAATTTTTCGAATTTCATCATCGATACTGAAATCGATTTTATAAAATAACAGGAAGCTTCTATTTCTCATATTGTCAAAATCTGTACCGCTTGTTATTAATCATTAGGGCAATGAATCTTCACGTAAATAATCCTTTTCAGAAAATAATATAAAAATTAAACCCGAAAAAAATTTCAATTAAGACAGTGAAGCTAATACTAATTGGGACTATATCCCGCTCTAGAAGGTACTAGAAGCTATGGAGTAAGCTCCGCGGAAAAAATACCAGTCATGCGTATCAGAAGCGCACCCTGGCCCTTTGAAGAGCTGTACGTGGCACAGAACTGATACCAGCCTGTCGTGTGCCTCTCCACCAGGAAATCATTGCAGCGAAGTACTGAATATGCGTAAGTTGCTAGCAAAACGCCACGTTTTTTTCCCCTTGGGGCACACTCCTAAATGTGATCTTTTTTCCTGGACGCAAAAAAGGAAACATATGAAGCACAAACAATACTTTTTTAACTTATGGAACGGCGATGGGAAACAGCTCTTGGGTAGGAACATCTGAACATAAACATAAGGCATGCAATAAGAGAAACGTGTCACTCTTAAGCGGGAACATAAAAATTTCGCGACACACCTGACATGTTTTCGCGACACACCAATGTGTAGCGACAAGGAGGCGTCGAGTGCACCGAAGGTCCAATGAGGCGTTTTCAAGCAAGACGTGGTTCTGTAACTTTTTGGAGGTGTTCTTCCTACTATGACCTGGGTCCACTCTTTAGGTTACCCTAAACACGAACCAGGAAGTTTATTTCGCCATTGCGAAATGGATTCACATTTTGTGAATCTGGATTTACGTCAATTTTCGCGACTTACGAAAATTCTACCTCGGAGCACGCCTCCAGGACCGATCCAAACTTCCACATGTCACGAAGTCTACGAACATTACGTTCGCACATTTCGTGATTCCTGCACAGAGAGAGAGAGAAATATTTTATCGTCATCTTCGAGTGTCGAGACATGGATACATCACTGATGGTTACAATGTTTCTGTCTGTATCTTCACATTACAATGCTCTTCGGACACACATACATGTACTGTGAAGATATAGGCAACGTATAAGTACACACATTGTAATCATTAATAATGTATCCATGCCTAGGGGAACTAAAATGACGATAACATATTCGTATCTGCCTCTGCAGGAATCTTGAAATGTGCAAGCGTAAGGATAATGGACTCTGTGACATATGGAGGTTTCGATCAGTCCAGGAGGCGTGCCCGGATAGCCGTAGTTATCAAGGGGAACGCTTGCGATAAGTCGGAAATCCGAGTTCTAGTCCCTGCGCGGCACAAATTTTCAGGTGTCGCAAACAGCTGGCACCAATCCAGATTCGCAAAACGCGAATCCATTTCATAATATTTACCACAGGTAAAAACGCCAGAACAGTGTTATATCAAGATACAAACAACGTATAAACACCGACACTGAAACCATCAATAACGTATTTCAACATCGTCGATGATCATGTGTTGCTCTTTCTTGTATATCTCTAAGATGAGTCCGCTGTGAATTCTCCTGTCTTCCAGAATTGTCGAGAACCATGCATATGTCGCTGCTTCGTGAAAGAAATATCGATATTCAAAACAAGATCAAACGAATCTGCATTTCTCTTTCTTCATCCTTATCGTATTCCAGTTACTGCTACCTTTCTAGGGTCCTGGTCGTCGATGGGACGTTAACGCCTCATCCTCCTTCCTTGAATAAGAACACGGGAGTAAAAATGTATATTCTGGTTTTAGAAGAAGAACTGCAACCCAGTAGAAAGACGGGTTCGGGAGCTGGGATGTAAAACAGCTGTGAGAACACGAAGACGCACGTTGTGGCGCAGCAACGAACGCGTATCTGTTACAGCGGAGCGGCGCTTCATCGCCACGGTCGGGCGGTGTCACCTGGTGAGGAGTGCCAGCTCGTGTCTGGCACGGAGCAGCTATCGACTGCCGGCCGCCGCATAGTGGCTGCGAATCGACCACACTGCCTCACCAAGTAGTATCGCGCAACGGAGAAGCCTCTCACAAATAAAAAAGCACGAAACAAACTTTTCTTCCCATATGCTGCGGCCAGCTAGCAGAGGATATTAACACACTGACGAGACAAAACACTGCTGCCTGCAGAACAGAGAAGAATATCAAATCATTCTATGATGATGAGAGCTTCAAATGGGGAAATCCGCTGACAAAGCGACTTATACAAAAGGCAGGTAGTTACGGCAAGCTGTCGGCAACGAGTGTCTCGGAATAGCGAAGATGGTCGGCTAGTAGCGTGTTTCGGACGAGAGCACCTACGGACAGTGGTTTAAGGACGGCGAATCCACGAGTAGCCAAAGCCGGCAGTGTGTTGGACGTCCACGGCTCATCACGAAATGTCTAGATCGGAGGCTTTCCCACTAGGTAAATCAGTTTAGGCGATGATTTTGGCAGATTTGAAGACAGAATACAATGCTGGTGCAGGCACGATTATTTCGGTGCACGTCCTTCAGCGCGCACACTGTCAAACATAGGGCTCCGGAGCAGACATATTCCCGTGTTGACCCAACAACATCGTTAATTACGATTCCAGTGGGCATAGGATCATCGAAATTTATCTGTGAATCAAAGGAAACGTATATTCTGCTCGTGTGAATGGGTTTACATGGGGGCCTGTGGTAGTAATCGAAGGCATAACTACCAGTTGTGGAACACTGTGCACATTACTGCGGACGACCTGTATCCCTTCATGCTTGACCCCCCACCCCTCAATAGTGATGGTATTCTCCAGTAGGATAACCGTCAGTGTCACAAGACCAGAATGAATTCATTCACGTTGAGAGCGGGACGGCCAAGAATTCGGCACTCTCGCCTGCCTGCAAAGTTCCCTCACCACGCCATGCCCAATGCGTGTGACGAAGGGAAAGATGGGGCAACGGTGAATATGCAGCATTTACGAGTGGCACTGTTCAGGACATGGTTTTCGTATTTCAGAATTATCAACAACACAGGGCACAAAACAAATTTTTAGTACTATTTAATTATTTTTGGTGTGCTGAAGACTTAATTTTTATCTTCTGCAACCTGTCGGCATACAGACAGAGGTAGACAATTTCACAGATTTTCGCACTTAGGTTGCCACGTAATCGTGACGTACACTGATAAGCCAGAGCATGATTATCACTGCCCACCGCCACGATGGATGCCGCCCAGTGGCCTTGTGGGCACATGACGCGGTAGCAAAAGTATGTAAGCGGAGCAGACACGGAAGGGGAACACCGTAGCGAAGACATGGGTTGCAAATGGGAAAATCCATTGAGATAAGCGACTTTGACAAAGGGTAGATCACTATTATTATTATTATTATTATTATTATTATTATTATTACGCACAGCCTATGAACTTGCCTCTCTAGAGTGGCGAAGATGGTCAAATTTTCAAGTGCAACTGTCGTGAGCATCTACGGAAAGACGTAGAAGGACAGTGAAACTACCACTAGGCGCTAAATTTTTGGACGTACACGACTCTTCACAGAGCGTGGTATTCGGGCGCTTGGCCGCTCTGTAAAGCAGGATAAACGTTGATCTGCGGGCATCTCTGCCTAAAGAGCACAACGCTGGTGCACGCACAACCGTTTCGTAGCACAACGTTCATCGTACATTGTTGAACATGGAGCTCATCCGCAGACCACACCTACTCGGTCATATGTTTGACCCAACGACATCGCCTTTTACGATTGCAGTGGGCACGGGACCATCGGAATTCGACTGTCGTTCAAGGGGAAAGTGACGGCTCTTCGGTGAGCCACATTTTGGCTACACAAGGTCATCGAAGTAAACGACGGCTCGAAACGTGAAGTGCGCCACGGACGCAGGCTGGTGGGAGCAGTATTATACTATGGGAGACATTCTCCTGCGCTTGCAAGGGACCTGTGGTAGTAATCGAAGACACTCCGACAGCTGTGAACCACCTGCATCCCTTCACGCTTGGTGTTTTCCCTGACGGCGATGTTATCTTTCGGCTGCATAATAGTCTGTCTCGGGGCCAGAATCATGCTACAGTTGTTTGAGGAATTCGCCTGATGTAAATCCAATGGAACTTATCTGGGTGGCTATCGGGCGCCATCGCAGCGTAGGCAAATCAGCGACCCATCTAATACCAAATGCATCCACAAACATACCAAAAAACTACCGAATCGCTGATACGCAGAATCATTGACGTATTTCGTCCCAAAGACAGACAAAGAAGCTAATAAACAGGTGGTCAGAATGTTTTGGCTCATTAGCGCATTTACCTTCACTAACAAAAAAAACAAAAGAGCCTTTCACATTTATATGTTGATCGAATATTTTATTCAGTTTGCTACCTCATTACGGAGACGTGGAAACACTTCTGGAGGAAAACAATGTAGACCTCCTGGACAGTATTAACTTAAAAGAACTTGTATTTGAAACGGAAATTTTATTGCAGATCAGACATTTTCAGCGCACTTGCACAGGGGCGCTTTCAACAGAAACGGCAAACGGTCTCGAAAACATATGTCGTCAGAACGCTTAGAAAACTATCCTTTTTATTCTTTCAAGGCCTCAGTTACTTCTTACATCCAACTTCGCGTTATCTTTAACGGTAGTTAGCTTAGGGACATGGATGGTGTTTTGTCAGCTTTGTCCCTTACACAATGCAAGTTTCTTTTTAAAGGCATCCCAAACAAATCAGAAATAAGTTGTTATCAACTTTGAAATGTCTCATTGTCAGCAGTATGCAATCAAGCCCATTTAAAATGCGACATGTGCAACCCATTGCAGATGTTCTAATTTTCATTCCTGCATTCGTTTTCCTTCATGTATTCCTACATCCGTCGGCCGCTGGTGGCCGAGCGCTTCTGGCGCTACAGTCTGGAACCGCGCGACCGCTACGGTCGCAGGTTCGAATCCTGCCTCGGGCATGGATGCGTGTGTTGTCCTTCAGTTAGTTAGGTTTAAGTAGTTCTAAGTTCTAGGGGACTTATGACCTCAGCAGTTGAGTCCCATAGTGCTCAGAGCCATTTGAACCTGCATCCGTTTTCCTTAATGAATTCGACAACATGGGATTTTAAATAGAAATTTCGTTCCAGGTATGCCCCTTGACTTAATCATTGTACACTCACGTTCAGAAAAAAAAGAAGACCTTGAACGACTGGAGATAGGACGTTCAGATTCACAGGTCATGTAAAGTAGTATGTTCTACGGAAATGATTAGCATTTCAGTCACCTCGGTTCAGCATGTGTCGTGTTGCCTAGAAGGCACAGGGTCCGTCAAAGGCCCTGACAACTTGTTCCATGCGTGATGGCATCGACGCCAATACGGCGCAAATTGCGTCCTGTAGTATAGCCATCCATGCTGCATTCTCCAGGTTAAAAGGTTCATCTGTCATGGTTGGTACAGTCACAGCGCTACATCCGTCGTTTCATCATATCCCACATCCCACACTGCATCCGCCGTTTTGCGACACCTGATAACCTGGCGGGCCAGGACAAAAGGCTGCCATCCTGTGACACCAAGAAGGCACGTGTTAGTGCAACACGATGTGGTCATGCAGTGTCTTGCTGAAAAATCGCGCCTGGGATGTTTTACAGAAAGGGTATGGCTACGGATTGCAGGATGTCATTCAGGTAGCATCTACTGTCATTTGTGGTTGTTTCCCAATAGCACCCCATGCCGCAAGGCGTTAATTTGGCACTGTATGTCTTGTGCGAATGCAGTCAGTGTGATGCCGCTCCCCCTGTCTGCGGCGAACCAAAATGAGGACATTACATTCAAACAAACGAAACCTGATTCGCCTGCAAACACTATCTGATGCCATTCCTGTCCCCAGTGACGACGTTCCATACACCATTGCCGCCTAGTACGTTTCTATAGATTCGTCAAAGGTAGGCGGAGAAATGGACGACGCGCACGTAACTCGTGCCGTAATAAACAGCGACGGACTGTCACCCCTGATAGTGTACGATGTGTTCCACTGTAGCGCCGGAGCCGAGGAGAACGCAGACCTTGCAATGCCACTTGGGTGAGGTGTCGATCTCCTTGGTGAAGGGAGATGGGGGGGGGGGGGGGGGGGAGGGGAGGGGGGAGGCAGGTCTGGGTGGTGCGACCTGACCCCATCTCGTCGTGTTCTACGGCCTTCCGTCAACCATTCTGCACACATCTGTTGCACTACCAAAACACTTCGTCCCACAAGAGCAGCAATTTCCCGGATGGATGCGTCACATACTCTCGAGCCAATAATGCGCCCCTTTCAAACTCACTGATTTGACGATACGGTTCGCGCGTGCGTCTGCTCAAGTCATACTATCCATTACCTTCTGTTTATAGCGGCAGCGATAGCCGCTGGCACATTTTACGGGTATGTGGTGTTGTGCCGCGATATCGATGTTCACCTTGAATCAGCGGGCCGATATCGTTCAAATGCAAAGCATTTCTGGAGAACATACTGATGTACATGCCCTGCGAATATGAAGGTCTGCCTCTACTCTGTTTTTCCTAAACATGAGTGTACTTTGCAGTAGATGTAAAGTCTCCACATACTTTGTACAGTTCCATCGACAACTGGGAACGGCCCTGCCGCAGTGGTTATACCGGATCCCGTGAGATCACCGAAGTTAAGCGCTGTCGGGGTGATGCCAATTGAGGAGCTACTCGACCGCATAGTAGCGGCTTCGGTCAAGAATATCATCATAACGACCGGGAGAGCGGTGTGCTGACCCCACGCCCGCCCTATCCGCATCCTCTACGGAGGATGACACGGCGGTCGGATGGTCCCGGTAGGCCACTCTTGGCCTGAAGACGGAGTGCATCGACAAGTGTTGCAAATGACAGTGCAATAATGCGTGTAACTTCAGAAAATTTACTATTATATCTTCATTTCATCATGTCCTCCATGTCTGCAAATTTAGCACAAAGCGCCTTGACAATTTTTTGCAATCTTTAAATTCTTTCTGCACGGTTTTGTGATATCGATCCTCAGCAAATTTGCGGTACTCGTCGATTATGCAACTTTGTGCAGCATAATATACAGGGTGTTACAAAAAGGTACGGCCAAACTTTCAGGAAACATTCCTCACACACAAAGAAAGAAAATAAGTTACGTGGACATGTGTCCGGAAACGCTTACTTTCCATGTTACAGCTCATTTTATTACTTCCCTTCAAATCACATTAATCATGGAATGGAAACACAGAGCAACAGAACATACCAGCGTGACTTCAAACACTTTGTTACAGGAAATGTTCAAAATGTCCTCCGTTACCGAGGATACATGCAACCACCCTCCGACGCATGGAATCCCTGATGCGCTGATGCAGCCCTGGAGAGTGGCGTATTGTATCACAACCGTCCACAATACGAGCACGAAGAGTCTCTACATTTGGTACCGGGGTTGCGTAGACAAGAGCTTTCAAATGCCCCCATAAATGAAAGTCAAGAGGGTTGAGGTCAGGAGAGCGTGGAGGCCATGGAATTGGTCCGCCTCTACCAATCCATCGGTCACCGAATCTGTTGTTGAGAAGCGTACGAACACTTCGACTGAAATGTGCAGGAGCTCCATCGTGCATGAACCACATGTTGTGTCGTACTTGTAAAGGCACATGTTCTAGCAGCACAGGTAGAGTATCCCGTGAGCGTAGGTGAAAGAACATGGGGCCCTATGAAGACATCACCAACAATGCCTGCCCAAACGTTCACAGAAAATCTGTGTTGATGACGTGTTTGCACAATTGCGTGCGGATTCTCGTCTGCCCACACATGTTGATTGCGAAAATTTACAATTTGATCACGTTGGAATGAAGCCTCATCCGTAAAGAGAACATTTGCACTGAAATGAGGATTGACACATTGTTGGATGAACCATTCGCAGAAGTGTACCCGTGGAGGCCAATCAGCTGCTGATAGCGCCTGCACACGCTGTACATGGTACGGAAACAACTGGTTCTCCCGTAGCACTCTCTATACAGTGACGTGGTCAACATTACCTTGTACAGCGGCAACTTCTCTGACGCTGACATTAGGGTTATCGGCAACTTCTCTGACGCTGACATTAGGGTTATCGTCAACTGCACGAAGAATTGCCTCGTCCATTGCAGGTGTCCTCGCCGTTCTAGGTCTTCCCCAGTCGCGAGTCATAGGCTGGAATGTCCCGTGCTCCCTAAGACGCCGATCAATTGCTTCGAACGTCTTCCTGTCGGGACACCTTCGTTCTGGAAATCTGTCTCGATACAAACCTACCGCGCCACGGCCATTGCCCCGTGCTAATCCATTCATCAAATGGGCATCTGCCAACTCCGCATTTGTAAACATTACACTGACTGCAAAACTACGTTCGCGATGAACACTAACCTGTTGATACTACGTACTGATGTGCTTGATGCTAGTACTGCAGAGCAATGAGTCGCTTGTCAACACAAGCACCGAAGTCAACATTACCTTCCTTCAATTGGGCCAACTGGCGGTGAATCGAGGAAGTGCAGTACATACTGACGAAACTAAAATGAGCTGTAACATGGAAATTAAGCGTTTCCGGACACATGTCCACATAACATCTTTTCTTTATTTGTGTGTGAGGAATGTTTCCTGAAAGTTTGGCCGCACCTTTTTGTAACACCCTGTATACTGAGAACTCCGTTCCCTCTGTTCTGCCATTCCCATTCATTTTTTAACGCTTGTGGCGATATATCGCTAGACACTCTCTTTTTGTGCAAGCAGCCACTGGACCTGCGAACTTCATTTACACCACGAACAAACAGCGAAGGGTAAAAAGCGCCAATGCCAAGGTTCTGCCGAACTCGTGAAAAGTCGTGCCGGCCGAAAAATGCCGCACCGCACTACTAAATGAAATGTGGACAAGTATCGAGTACTTTCGAGAAGTACCGAGACACGCCGACCCTCGACCCGCACATCCGGCTTGCGTGTTGTTTGGCACGCCATGGCCGTCCGTGTTGTAGAAAAACAACTGCAGTTATACTAGTCGAAGGACAAGAAAGGGAAGCAGCCGTTGAGAAGGATTTAGCCTATCCCTGATGAACAGGGTGATTATAATTAAAATTTCACTTCTTGAGACAGTATAAAGTGAAAAATATTTACTGTATGCGTTAGCGTCATGACTTGCCGTTAGGCGTCGGTACTGATACGGCGACGTAGCGTTGAAACACAAGCATCAGTGTGCGCACAGTCGACATCGGTCTGGAAAAGGTGAGCAGGCCTTTACTCGTAAGGCTGTTTTATCAAAACAATAGCAATAGTGCTCCTGCTCTTGGCAAGAATCGATGCCTTAAAGGAATACGGAGATGTTCTCTTGCCACACTGGGTTTGAAGAACATAATTGGGAAATTCAAATTAACAGGTTGATTTCGGAATTGCTCCTGGGAAAAGCCGACGGCCAATTGCGCCACAAATTGTTGAAGAAGTTACTGTTGCCATGGCTGAGAAAACGGACACAATGTGAGATCTTCCAACAGTTCACGAGCTGTGTCGACGATAGATGAACACGGCACGGTCCCCGTTGTTTCGTGCACCAGGTGGGCACTCTATAGTGCCGTCCCACGCTGTCGTGGAAATAGATGGTCGTCACACTGAGCAACATTTTTAACCTGTAACGTAAATACGGTACGCAATTAACATATGTTACCCCAATCACGGGGATATTAAAATATGTTTCTTTCAATGGTTTATTCATTAGTTCTCTTCTGCATGTTCTTCAAAATGTTTCCACAAAGTTTCATTGTTCTATGATCACTCCTTTTCAAAGGGGGCCCTCTGAAGTAGCGAAAATTTTGTTTTAAACACCTTGTAATTCGATCTGTATATTGAGAAGGCCTAAGTACAGAGGAATACAAAGCTGAATGCCAACAGCAATCAAAGGAATTAGGAACAACATGGACGATAAGCAGTTCAGACAAAAAAGAATAGAAGCTTTTGAAAGGGAGTGCTACAGAAGAATGCTTAGGATTAGATGGATGGATTGCAGCATGATTAATGCAGAGGTACCGAATCTAATTGAAGAGAAAAGAAATTTTTGGTACGGCTTAACTAAAAGAAGACATAGGGTGACAGGGCACGGTCTGAGGTATGAAGGAATCGTAAATTTGGTAATGGATGGAAGTGTGAGGGTAAGAATTACAGAGGGAGACCTTGGCGTGAATAAAGTAAACAGGTTCAAATGGAAGTAAATTGCAATAGTTATGCAGAAATGAAGAGGCTTGCACAGGACTGATTAGCGTAGAGAGCTGTATCAAGTCAATCTTCGAACTAAAGATTATAACAACATTGCGTCCATTTTTGTTTTCTTTGCTATGTATCAAGAATTACGACGTTACCAGATAATATGCTTGTATATTGGATTATGCATATTTCCACCTGATGATGAACGATACGAATACGCACTATAATGAGGGTAATAAATAACGCGATCTACGCAATTCTGTGTACAGCTGCCAGGAATTATAGTTATCCTCTTCAAAGACCTTTTATTATATGCAGTAATTACTTGATAGTTGGCGCTTCGCGTCTTCGAACTCTCAATCACTACAATCAACTTAAGACTGCCCGCTGTTGTCAAAGCGTCAGTTCAGTAGTGCAATGCGCACGGCATTCGTTATCTTCGTCAATGCACTTAACTGTTACCGGCCGCAACGGGCATAAAACGTGTTCTGTCCGTGTTAGCACCCGGTTCGCTGATGTCAGAGCCTTATCTGAGGCACAGCTGACAGCTAACGCGGCAACGCTGTATCTCGAAGTGACAAACCTCCTCAAGCAACAAGTATGTAGTTTTATTCACAATGTAGGAGCAGCGCCTTTCTCTCAGCTCCGCAGAAGTGCCGCTGTGGGCGAACAGTATGACATGCGAGCAGCAGGCGGCGGCGGCGGCGGCGGCGGCGCGCATGCGCAGAGCATCTGCGGGGAGAGCCGGTGGCGGGCAGTCATTACCTCGTCGCTTACCTCGTCGCCCACGTCGAGGTTCTTCGAGTCCGAGCCGGAGCCTGCAGTGTCGGCCGGCGGCCCGGAGCTCGTCGGTGTCCACGGCGACGAAATCTTGCCGGCTACCAGCGGACAACCTGCACATACAAATACACACGTCACCTACACAACTGCACCCCGTATCCTCAAGACTGCTGTACTAAGACTTTACTTTACCTTATAAGCACTCTACGAATGTGAGCATATAAATTAATAGTCACTATCACAAGCTGCGACACGGTCGCGAATTAAAATGGTAATCCAGGAAGTCCAGAATAAATTTATTTCCTTCAATGATCACAAAACTTTTTTTATGGCTACAGAAACAACAAACAAATAGAACGCAAGCGCACACTCGGCCAAGAAACAGTACAAATAAAAAAAATTAAAAAATGAAAACCGTTCCTATGCAATTTTATGGCAATACGAGCCAACAAACAGAGAATATGTTAGAACGTGTTATCATACCAGTATGCCTCTTCATATTTTAAGCGCATTTTTCTACATCCACGAAAGTAATAATTTTTCGTTATGGGATGTAGTATTGTTTTAAATGTTATCTGTCTACAAGTTGTATTTCATTTGCTATGTTTTGCTGCAGATCTGAAGATGGCCAATGCTGACTGAAACCGGTGTCTAAGGACCAAACGTTTTGTTTTCACTAAGAGTACATAAATTACAAACAAAAATCACAGTAAAAAGTAAAGTCTTATGGCATGGTTTGTCCGGGAGACCCGCGGGGAGGTTCAGCTGCCAAAGTCTTTTTTTCCATTTCTTCGTGCGTAACGACACCTTTCCTCAGCGAAGGACAAGAGTTCTATCTTCAGTGCATTTGTTGGGTGTAGCTGATTGTAATAGAAGTGTGTATAGTGTAGTATTATACTACTGCTGTAAATAAATACTGCCGTATATATGTATATACAAAAGCCTTTTAGGTGCTTCAAATTTGGTGTTTCTTCTACACGTATGCGAAGTTTCTAACAATTTAGACGGATGGCAGAGCGAGAGTTAACCATAAAAAATGCAAATACACAAGACACTCGTTACAAGCAACGCGCTGTAATTAAATTCTTCATTGTGCAAACCGTGGTGACCATCCATAAACGTTTGTGTGCAGTGTATGGCGTAAAGTGTGTAGTAATGGCGCAGTTGACCGAAGTACTATTGGACGATTTAAAGTGGCACGAAGTGTAGAAACTGAGCTCCATGATTGGCTATGTTTGAGACGTCCTCGCACAGCTACTCCTGATAGGTGAATCGCGCGGATGCTATTATTCGTGAGATCGGCGCATCACAACTCGAAAATTGGCTCCACAGCTACCGGCAAGTGCCTGGGCAATGTTGAGCGCTTGCATAGTCGGCAGTGTGCTCAAGGTGGGTTCCACGGATGATCAAAACAGACCACACGAAAAACCTTTCATCTGCACTGTTGGAGCAGTTTCAGGCTAATGGTGAGGCCTTTCTATCGCGGATCTTTGCAAGTATCGAAACCTGAGCCAGAAGCATAAACGCTACTACAGCAGTGGCACCACCCGCAGGCATCAAAGAAGAAGAAATTGAAGGCAGCTCCCTCTGCTGACAAAGTTATCATAATAGGCTTTTTCGACAGTGTTCGTGTCATTGTCGTGAATGTATTGACAAAAGGGTCAACCCTTAACGCTCTGAACAAACTCAACAACTGCTCTGGATGTGCTCGATTTGACAAGAATCCAAAACGACAAAGCACAGCCACACAGGTGTCTCAGAACCCACAAAAACATCGCTAAATTTAGTTGGACGTCAATGTCTCATCCACCCGATAGTCCACACCTGGTGCTCTCGGCCTTCCAAATGAGTGGGCCACTTAAGAAATCTCTACGTGAGACACGCTTTACAGATGATGAGAGTAATTCACGCCGTGAAAACATGGCTATGAAAACATGACAAACTTTTACCGAAACGGAATACGTGCTCTTATACAAGGCTGACGTAAGGCCATAGAAAGTGCTGGAGGATACATAGAAAAATAGTACATATAAAAGAAATATTGATTGATATTATAGTATCGTCCAGAGATCGGGATGCCACAGCGAAGTCGGCACGCTAATCGATACCACAAGGCATTAGTGAGGGCTCACTGCAATCCGTAACCACATATCGGAGGTACTCCTGAAGATTGCAGACCACACCTCTCTCTCTGCATAGCAGCGCCCTCACACTGAGGTCAATATAGTGTCGAGCATGCAAGAGCTCAGCCCACTTTGAGACCTCATCTTCAGCACTACACATCATCCACTAGGACAGTGTTCGTCGAAGTCTCAGTGGAACATGCAGATGTGTTAATGTTAAACACTGGACTTCAAAAGAACATTTTGTTGTTGTATACATTAAGTGACGCCTTTACATGACCAATGACTGTTTTCTACACTCTCCTGTGACAAAGAACAGTCTCACGTTAAGTACATCTTATTATCAAGTCAGGCTATTGTAGCTGAAAATGAAACATCACCCACAGCACTCCAAGAACCCACAGTTGCGGACAATTTTAGTTTCGTCTGGTCACAACAGGTTTTGTTACAAAATGTAACTCTTAAAAATAGATATGTTCTGAAAAAACACTGTGAATTCTTTAGTGGAAGACCCTTGTACAATGGAAGAACAATGAAGGTGAAACCTGGTATCAGGAGGTAGCCTGCTCCTTTTGCAAAGTATGAACAGTGCTGTCATGGTTATGTGGTTAATATCCCCATTTGACCAACTCATCGACAATAGACTGGCCATCAGAAACTGAATCCCACCATCCCTCCTCCCCTCGGAGGCCAAATGCTAGCAATAACCATTTTCCCCACCACCACGATTCCAACTGGTTACCTCAGAGTGCCATAATCATGCATTAGCAGCCTTGGCTACAGAAATGGATAAATTAATAATTGTACTGCGTCATTTACATTCCACGGGGTAGAATACACAGAGAGTCAGTCACATGACTGTAGGAAAATTACAACTATCGACAGAGTTTCAGCCTAAAGACTGAGCGAGGTGGCGCCATGGTTAGCCCAGTGGACTCCACCCTGATTTAGGTTTTCTGTGATTTCCCTATATCGCTTCAGGCAAATGCCAGGATGGTTCCCGTCAAAAGGCACGGCCAACTTACTTCCCCATCCTTCCCTAATCCGAAAGAACCAATGACCTCGCTGTTTGGACATCTTCCTCCAAATCAAACAACCGACCAACCAATCAGCCTTAAGGATGTCTCAGGCACCTAAATGTTGCCTGGCTGTAACAACTGTGTATACTTTCTCGGTTGCAAGCAGTGTGTATACAGTCGCAGTTACACTTAAAGTAGGTGAACAGTAACTGTACTTATCTGTGTTATCTCATAGTCGACAGCATAAGATTTGAGGTATTATATACGCCTAATTCTATGGATGCTGAGAGAAGCCTGGCACACTTGAGTGACATTAGGTGTTCGACGGCCCAGGTAACTGTACAAAAAGTAAATGTGCATTCAAAATTCATCTTGTAGACAAATTGTTGTTCTAATCTCTCTCATATATATATATATATATATATATATATATATATATATATATATATATATCTCCAGTGATTAATGAGGAGATGAACACACACACACACACACACACACACACACATATACACTCCTGGAAATGGAAAAAAGAACACATTGACACCGGTGTGTCAGACCCACCATACTTGCTCCGGACACTGCGAGAGGGCTGTACAAGCAATGATCACACGCACGGCACAGCGGACACACCAGGAACCGCGGTGTTGGCCGTCGAATGGCGCTAGCTGCGCAGCATTTGTGCACCGCCGCCGTCAGTGTCAGCCAGTTTGCCGTGGCATACGGAGCTCCATCGCAGTCTTTAACACTGGTAGCATGCCGCGACAGCGTGGACGTGAACCGTATGTGCAGTTGACGGACTTTGAGCGAGGGCGTATAGTGGGCATGCGGGAGGCCGGGTGGAAGTACCGCCGAATTGCTCAACACGTGGGGCGTGAGGTCTCCACAGTACATCGATGTTGTCGCCAGTGGTCGGCGGAAGGTGCACGTGCCCGTCGACCTGGGACCGGACCGCAGCGACGCACGGATGCACGCCAAGACCGTAGGATCCTACGCAGTGCCGTAGGGGACCGCACCGCCACTTCCCAGCAAATTAGGGACACTGTTGCTCCTGGGGTATCGGCGAGGACCATTCGCAACCGTCTCCATGAAGCTGGGCTACGGTCCCGCACACCGTTAGGCCGTCTTCCGCTCACGCCCCAACATCGTGCAGCCCGCCTCCAGTGGTGTCGCGACAGGCGTGAATGGAGGGACGAATGGAGACGTGTCGTCTTCAGCGATGAGAGTCGCTTCTGCCTTGGTGCCAATGATGGTCGTATGCGTGTTTGGCGCCGTGCAGGTGAGCGCCACAATCAGGACTGCATACGACCGAGGCACACAGGGCCAACACCCGGCATCATGGTGTGGGGAGCGATCTCCTACACTGGCCGTACACCACTGGTGATCGTTGAGGGGACGGTACATCCAAACCGTCATCGAACCCATCGTTCTACCATTCCTAGACCGGCAAGGGAACTTGCTGTTCCAACAGGACAATGCACGTCTGCATGTATCCCGTGCCACCCAACGTGCTCTAGAAGGTGTAAGTCAACTACCCTGGCCAGCAAGATCTCCGGATCTGTCCCCCATTGAGCATGTTTGGGACTGGGTGAAGCGTCGTCTCACGCGGTCTGCACGTCCAGCACGAACGCTGGTCCAACTGAGGCGCCAGGTAGAAATGGCATGGCAAGCCGTTCCACAGGACTACATCCAGCATCTCTACGATCGTTTCGATGGGAGAATAGCAGCCTGCATTGCTGCGAAAGGTGGATATACACTGTACTAGTGCCGACATTGTGCATGCTCTGTTGCCTGTGTCTATGTGCCTGTGGTTCTGTCAGTGTGATCATGTGATGTATGTGACCCCAGGAATGTGTCAATAAAGTTTCCCCTTCCTGGGACAATGAATTCACGGTGTTCTTATTTCAATTTCCAGGAGTATATATATATATATATATATATATATATATATATATATATATATATATATATATATATATATGTGTGTGTGTGTGTGTGTGTGTGTGTGTGTGTGTGTGTGTTCATCTCCTCATTAATCACTGGATTGATTTAAATCATATTTGCTACACATACTACTTATTGTCTGGAAAGAAGTATTGTAGAGATAAGAACCACCTAGCTCCCATGTGGATTGGGGCCGGGGAGTTAAAAGGGTTGGTAATGCCTGACAACTAGGCTGCTCTGTAAACTGGCATGTTGTGTAGGTAGTACTGGAATGCATTTCATGGGTACACCTGCAGATGGGCATGGATGAGCAGAGAGTCGGGAGAGGAGAAGATGACAGCGAGAAGGGTGAGGATGAGATGGACAAAGAAAAGAAACTGAGGAGTAAGAGATGGAGAAGGGAAGGAGGAGATGGACAGAGAGATGGAGGAACGAGGAGATGGGCACATAGGCAAAGGCAGGGGCAGGAGGAGATGGAAAGAGACAGGGGAAAGGAGGAAACCGACACAGAGAGACAGGAAAGGATAAACACCTGGGCAATGCCAGGGGTTCAGCTACTAGATAAGTATAATTTAGAATACTGGTTTACCTATTGTGGTTCAGCTTGGTATAGAACGGCGATGTCCTAGTGGTTCAATGCAAGAGTAAAACTCTTTAAAAGTGTAGCATGAAAATGTTAGCTGTGCATGTCCAGGTGCCCATAAGTCAGTGGTTCCCAACTTTGGGGTAATTACCCCCTGAGAGGTAAAATGAAATATTCTAAGGAGTGAAAAAAATAATTTGATTTTGTTACGAAACTAAGATTTTTTAAAGAGCATTATTATTATTATTATCACCACCACTATTTCGTAAGACTGTAACATTGATTACTAACTTCCCAGTTCTTACCTCTTTTTTTTCTTTTTTTCAAATACGGACATTAACCTGTGACACAATCTGGTTGAGATTAAAACTTACGAAACGAATGTATGATCATCATGTAACTCGTATAGCCATTTGCTGCACACAAACACTTTACTTTGCGCATGCATCTATGACACGAAAACTGGTAAATATGTATCATGTATGCTTTGATATCTCATCAAAACGCCTTTTCTGAGTAGTAAGACGTTCCCTCAATGGTCCACAAATTGCTTCATCGCTCACTTGGCGAAAGTTAATCCGTCTAATTGACGGCACAACTCAGTGTTGTTGTTATTAGTACTAGTGGTCAGACACAATGCACTGGCAGAATAATGTCTTCCAATTTCTACCAGTTCAGAAGTAAGGAGTCAAGCAATGAAGTAATTTAGGCGCTACAGGCTGGAGCCGAGGGACCGCTACGGTCGCAGGTTCGAATCCTGCCTTGAGCATGGATTTATGTGATGTCCTTAGGTTAGTTAGGTTCAATTAGTTCTAAGTTCTAGGCGACTGATGACCTCAGAAGTTAAGTCCCATAGTGCTCAGAGCCATTTTTGAAGTAATTTAAAAACGTGTAGCGCACTCATTTTAATCATATTACTTTTAAATGAGGGCGTAGAGAATGGCAGAAGCAAGAGTCGTTAGGGAGGGGAGTGGTGCAGAGGAGGCGTATTTTGTAACGATTGTCTACCCTCAATGAACAGTTAGCTTCCTTTTCTGAGGAGTTACATGCAGCGCTAGCGACGCACTCCTAAGCGCTTCATTATTCTATAGCGAAATGTTGTTCCAAATAAGCAGAACCATTAGCTCATTATATAATAGAAGACTTGCAGAAACCATCTTTCGTCATTCCAAAATTAAAGTGATCAAATAAATTTCCATTCTAAAAGCTAGTTATGCGCTAATGTTGACGACATTGGAGGTGGGGGGAAGTAGCTAATATGACTGCACTCAGAGGTGAGAGCCTCTGGAAGGTTGGGAGACCTGGACGTGGCAGGCGCGGTCGGTGGCGTGGCGAACGGTCGCGGAAGCCGCTTGGCGGGCGCGGGCGCGCGCGCAGAGCCGGCCGGGTCGGGGTGGGGCGCGGCGCGGCGCGGGCTCGCAGCTGATTCAGCGGCTGCGCGCCGTGGCGCCAGCAACAGGTCCTCCCCGCGCGAGCGCAGCATCGGGAAGAAAAAAAAAAACCACAGACCGCAGCGCCGTGGGGCGCCGCCTCTCACCTGATCTGTTACACAATACAAATGCACGCCTGCCGCCTCCTATCGCTTTCCGCGCCGTCGAAAGGCTCCAAGTCTTACACTGATCTCAGAGGAAAGTAGCGCAAGCATGCGGCGGTCAAGTCGCGCTCTAACTTCGTTAACCACAATAGGTTTGAGTAAGTCGCGACTGACGGAAATTCGAGTCAGGCCTACATCTGAACTCCGAAAGCCACTTCACTGTGTATGGCGGAGGTACTTTGTGCGCCACTGCCACTTGTCCCTTTTCCTATTGGTCACGACTGTTTCGCGGGAGACCAACTGTTTTGTTTGCGAGCCTCCTTGGGAGCTCTAAACCCACCACATTACCTTCACGGTTTTCGCGAGGTATGCTTGGGAAGAACGTATGTACTGGGTGACTCTTCAAGGAACAAACGCTCTCTGAATTTTAACCCGCTGCCCACAAGATGGAGTGGACAACCACCCGCCTGCCGTATTTCGCTTAATGCGCATGCGCCATGTAGCTCAAGTTTTACCGCAGCTAGTGTATCCTTCTGCCCGTCACGCTCATACTATTGGAGGTCGCTTGTTCCGTGGCACGTACTACCCAGGTGGGATTCGACCCAGTTTTGTTAACGTCACGTCACGTCCTTCCAATCCACCTTGTGAGCAGAGGGTTAGCAATAGACTACACACATCTACTATACCACTCTTGCAGCGTCTGCCACTGCACTTGGCTGGGCATATCTGTGACGCTATCACGCTTACTACATTAAGGAAGGAGGAAGAATAAGGTTTAACGTCCTGTAGACATTGAGGTCATTAGAGATGGAGCACGCATTCCGAATGTTTCATCTTTTCGAAGGAACAATCCCGACAATTGCCTAGAGCGATTTAGGGATATCACGGAAAACCTAAATCAAGATGGCCGAAAGCGGATTTGAACCGTCGTCATTCCAAATGCGACTCCGGTGTGCCAATCATTTTCTTTGTATCTCCTCTACTTCCGCTCTCAATTCTGTGTGGTAAGGACCTCAGACTAACGAGCAGTAGTTAAGTGTTGATCAAACAAGGCCTTTGTAAGCTATCACCTCGATTGGTGGGCTAAATTAAGGAAACGAATAGATTGGGGCAAATGTTTTAAACAACAGGACAAAGGCGCATATACAGGGTTTCAAAAAGGACTTTACAACTTTAAAAATTCATATATATTTATTGAAGGAAGATACAGAGCTGGGTATAGCGTTATTTTGTAGGGAAAAGCATCGTTTTTTTTACCTTCAACCAGGTGTCTCCAAACTACGGCCCTGGGGCCAAAGCCGGCCCGCGAGGGCCGGCGAACCGGTCCGCGTTAGCTGGCCGGACTTCCCCGGTATCCGGCCAGCCAAATATTTGAGGTGGTACCTACACTGCCAACAATTGAGTTTCGAGGCCTCTCGCGACCAATACACCGCGACATTGGCTCTGCTACTCGTTACAAGACAACATAACTGAACTTCTTGTTGCGCCGCTTGAAATAACAATGCGTTGACATACTCTACCTCTGTTACGTCTTGCAGTAACAGTGTTGCTAACAATGATTTTGAGATTTCGTTAACTTTGCAGGACGCTTCCGTGAAGAATGTGCAGTGACATACTTTTTTGTCGGTGAAATTCGCCAGAATAAAATACGCCAGAATTTCGGTCAGGTACGTCCACCAATCAAAATTATGTAATTAAATAAAAATCGTAGTTCGTTTCAGTGCTAGCTATTCCCACAACCTTAGATTTTTGCGATTTCGTTTTTCCTTTAGCCTTACATTAAGGTTATCATGGAGTGCTAGGGTGCTTTAATCCCACTAGGTAGATCTTGGCCCTTATGACTTCGTGGAGGAGTCAATGCGGCCCGCGGACTAAAAAGTTGGGAGACCCCTGCCTTAAACTAAAGATGTTTACATGGCTTCCGTTGGTTAGCCTGCAGATATTCCATCGGAAGTCAATTTCTTCCCAACTCGCAGTAGTATTGCATGTGTAACTTGCTCAGTGGCGGCGTAAATTCTTGCATTAACTTCAGGTAGAAAAGCTGGCACAGGAGCTACAAACAGAATTCCCTTGATGAATCCCCATAAAAAAAAAATATTGAGTGGTGTCAGGTCGTTGGGGGGAGGCTAGCAATTGGCGCCTCACGGCCAATCCATTGACCTGGAAAGCGGTCACTGAGAAAATTCCGGACGTCAACCAGGTAGTGGCGTGGTGCACCATGCTGCATGAAGTAAACATTTCGTTCTTGGTCATCCTTATCGATCTGTGGTATCAAAAAATGTTGTAAAATATCCAGGTAGACTATCCCGTTGACGTTCTCTCGCAGAAAAAAAAGGGGTCGTACACTTTGTTCTTTCTCAATGCACAAAAGTGTTCAGTTTAGGACTATTACGAACATGTTGCAATGGTTGCAATGTTTGATGTGGATTCTCACTGCCCCAAATCCTACATTTAAGAGTGTTAACCTTGTCACTTAAGTGAAAAGTCGACCCGTCAGAAAATATGATTTTGTCCAAGAAATGTTCATCCTCATGTAATCGATTTAACATATCCGCACAGAAGTGCTTGTGAGCAATTTTGTCACTGTCTTTTACTGCTTGTACAATCGTCAATCTGTACGTTTTCAAACGCAAACGGTTTCTCAACACACGCCGAACAGTTGTATGTGGGATTTGCAGTTCGCGAGATGCGTGCCCGTCTATTTCGTAGCGCGGTGGACAAAACGTGTCGTCTTACTTGCTCAACGACGACATCAGATGGGCTCTTGGACGACCTGATGATCTCTCATGCCTTACCGAGCACCCTGTTTCTACAAAAAATTTATGGCACTCATAAATTGTAGGCCTACTAGGAGGATATTTAGTGTTTTTGGTACGCAAATTACGCTGAACAGTTGTCCGACTTCGATTCTTCAAACAAAACACACAGCTAGCACGCTCGGGTCCAGTGAAGGTAGCCATGTTTAACGCAACTGCCGCTAGAGCTCCTAACAGTGCGATTCGGCACGCGAGACAAAAGTGGTTGTATTTCCCAACAAACTGACACTACAACCACCTCTGTAGGTACTATGAATCAATTTATATGAATTTTAAACACTGTAAAGTCCTTTTTGAAACACTCTGTAAATTGTTACTGGCAAAATGAATCAGTTTATTATCAGTAAAAATAAGACACGAGGGCAAATGTTAAGATACTGTAATATTAATTTCAAATAATCATGTTTTTCTCGCCATCAGTTATATTTGTTTGCCCTAGAGTGGGAAAAACAAATAGTCCACTCATCATCAAATAATATGACAAATGTAGTTCAAACAAAGTATCATAATAGAGCAAGTTAAAGCATGAAAAAAATGGCTCTGAGCACTATGGGAGTCAACATCTTAGGTCATAAGTCCCCTAGAACTTAGAACTACTTAAACCTAACTAACCTAAGGACATCACACACATCCATGCCCGAGGCAGGATTCGAACCTGCGACCGTAGCAGTTAAAGCATGAAATAAAGTGAAAACAATGCAGAGTTTCTTCCACTAAACACATCTTTGTTGAGAATACCATGATATAGCTTAGCTTCATAATTTATGTACTTAAGGTGTCATTTCTTTAATTCAAATCTCATAGGTTGCTGGCTTTGTCCGAGCGAAGCAACGGTGGCTCCGGAAATATATGTTTCTTTATTAAAGTATTTGTGGTAGAAGTTTATGATATTGTGTTTTGGTGCTTTCCTTGGCTGCCTATTATACATTAGATTCGTTGTGCAGTAGCAGCCGTTGTGGAGTCAAGATATGAGTGTCTGAAATGGTCGCTGCCACAAAGTGGTGGTTACCAGGACTTCTTCCGTCACTTTCCCATCAACATATACTAGCCTCTAATGTTCTCGAGCTTTTACCAACATTGCTGAATGTTGCCAAATGTTCTAAGAAGTTCCACAGCTTTCTTTTGCGGTCTCGAATATTTATGAATGTCTTGGAACACTCTCGGCGTTCTCAAAATTAAAAAAATGACACCGTGCTTTATTTCAAATTACAGTATTATTGAATACTTAAGTGGATTTAAGAGCACATAGTATTTTTGAGCATGAAATACTAACGTATCAAATACTGATGTACAACGTCATTTTTTTTTACGGCGTTCTCGTATGACTTCGAGTGGTCCGGAATGTTCTCAGAAAAGAAGTTAATATGAAGACTAAGCAAAGCGGGTCTTTTTGAGCCAATGAAAAACAAATTTAAAAGTATATTTTTTTTGTAAGTAATACGAAGAAAATAAGTGCCAATCAAAATTTCAGTCTGGCAAGGATGTGTGCTCAGACAGCCTAACAGTTAAGGCGTCTGCTTGTGACAATCAGAGTCCATTATGAATTTTCATTACTCACGACATATTTATTACATTGGAAATCGGAATTTCTGAGCGTTGCTTCAATGATACCACTTCCTGTAGTTCCATCTTCACTGATCTCGTCCCCATTACGTCAACTCATTTCACGCTATCGAAATTAATTCAAATGGTTCAAATGGCTCTGAGCACTATGGGACTTAACATCTATGGTCATCAGTCCCCTAGAACTTAGAACTACTTAAACCTAACTAACCTAAGGACATCACACAACACCCAGTCATCACGAGGCAGCGAAAATCCCTGACCCCGCCGGGAATCGAACACGGGAACCCGGGCGCGGGAAGCGAGAACGCTACCCCACGACCACGAGCTGAGGACGAAATGAATTCAGTTGAAAGTAATTTCGCTCTATAACTTTGCAGGAAGACGGAATACCGCTTGTACAAAAAGAAGAAAAATTATAAAGACCAGCTGCTATATTTCATGGAAATTTTCTTCGGTAAAAGGCAGATTAATACTCGACTTGATCTATTTGCAGTGGTGTTACGTGATGTACGATAACTGACAAGATGACGATATCTCGCTAGGGATCTTACTTGCAACAATAACACGATTCCTTTTCTATTGTTTTGCTGCCGATAAAACGATGTAACAACCGCCAAAATGGGATCCATAATGAGAATGGCGCCAACTAGAAGCCAGAACACGAAACGAGCCTCTGAGTTTCAAAGAGAAGTTACGTCGAATGGGATTGTTTCTTTAACACAGTTCAGTCCGAATCTCTTCAAGACTCTTTCATACGTGTACCTCCCCTTTCTATTTTAGCGCACTAGAGTCTATTCCAGTCTATTCACTACTACTTCCTCCTCCTCCTCCTCCTCCTCCTCCCACTCTCTGACCTTTCCTTTTCTTATTGCACCCCGTCTGCCCCTTCCTTTTCTTATTGCACCCCCTCTGCGCCTTCTTCCTTTTCCCTTCCCTCTTTTCCTTGCCTTCCTCCCTCAGTTCTGTTGATACTGCCCAATCTTAGTCCCATCCTTTTCCTTTTGTCCTTCCTCTGACCTATTCCTATTGCTCTGTCTCAATTCCTTTTGTTTTCCTTTTGCGCTCGCTCTGCGCCTTCTTTTCTCCTTTTCCACTCACTCTGTCTTTTCCCCCCCTCCACACACTGTCGCATTTCTACCATGCCCTTTCTCAGCCCCTTTTTTTGCCTACCTTTGTCCTTCCCATTTCCTCTCCCTCTACCCATTCTTTCTGCGCTCCCTCTGCCCCTTCCTCTTCCATTTGTCCTTCCTCTGTCGCTTCCTTTTCATTTCACACTCACATTCCCCCTCCTTCTTCCCTTAGTGCTCCCTCTGCCCCTACCTTTTCAATGTGCTCCTTCCTCTATCCCTATCCCCTATGCCCTATCTCAGTCCCCTTTTCTTTTGCCTTCCTCCTGTCATTTGCCCTTCTCTCTTGTCCTCCCTCTGTCGTGCTCTTACTATCATCCCCCTGTCCAGTTCCTATTCCCCTACGTCATTCCCACCCCTATTGCCCTCTCTCTGCCCCATTTCTTTTGCCCTCCCTGTGGCTATTCCTTTTTCCTTGACGCTCCAACGCACCTTTCCTTCTGTCTTCGCCCTGTCCCCTTCCTATTGCCCTTTCTATTTTCTATTTTCTGTTGTAGCAGGCCCCCCACTGAATCAGCGCCTGCGGCGCGATCACCAATTGCTATGTCTTACTTACGATACTGTATTTCTCCTGTGATTGTACGACTGCATCACCTCGGTTCACGGTAACATCCACATCCTACACGGTTCTGACTGCAGCAGTATCCCGAAGCTACAGTTCGCGGTACTGCACGAGTGGCTAGGTGCTAAGTTGGAGGAAGAGCTGTAGCAGCAGTGGAGAGAGGACGAGACGAGACATCGCCGGCGGCGGCGTGGCGCGAGGGTGCTGGCCGTGGGCGGCAGAACAATGGCCGCGCGCCGCCCACCATTGTCTGCCGGAAGGGCGGCCTGGGTCAAGGACTGGCGCAGCCGCAGCCCAGCCACCAGGCCCGCTAACGGGAGCCCAGCCACGCGCCTGCTGCCTACTAATGCGCTACGCCTACTGACCACCACCTCGCCTCGCACCATCCTACTCTTCCGCACTACGAGTAGGCAGATATTTACTACCGGCTGTAATTGAGAAGGTAGTTACGCAAGGGAACTCTCACTTCACGAAAAGTATCTTCTGTACAGTTGGTAGCTGTCTTCAAATCACTTAACTGGCATGAAGGAGGTATACGCACAAACGGGACAACAGATTAAATGCCTAATAATGCAGAGAATACGTAGACATTACGCTGCTTGATATTTTATTTTTGTATATAAGTTTATTTAGGCTTTATTGCCTTCGTCAGTACATCTGCAACCGATCGCATTTATTTAAATTTTACTTAATATACAATTTATAACGGTTTTTTCCCCTGGATATTATAATCACGTCCTGTTGTTGTAGACAGATATGTGTCAACTTTGAGTAAACTATTATTGCTGTTCTTAGTTGTTGTATGTAACATTTTTTCGGTAACATTTCAAAGTTGTTCGATGATTTGATGTTACAAGAATATAATAATACGTTTTCTTATTATTATGACAGTCATACTATATCGTGGGGATAATCCTAAGTGTGTATGTATATTTCAAATTCCTCCAAAATATTCATGACTAGACCTTTTGGGGTTTTGTGCAGAATTTTTAGTGCGTTCTCAATGTTGTCAACGTCGTGTTTTCATTTTTGAGGTGTGTAAAGTACACACATTCCTTGTTATTTGTTCCTCTCGTGTGTTCTCTGAATCTGACGATTGAAAATACTTCTGGACGTTAATACAAAACCCAATGTGTAAAAAAAAAAAAAAAAAAAAGAGAAAACTTTATAAATTACATATTATGTAAAATATAAATCAATGCGATTGCAAATGTACTGATGAAGGCAATACAGTCGAAATACGCTTATATGCAAAAATAAAATACTAAGCAGCCTACTATCTACTAATTCTCTGAATAATGTCCTACTGTGACATAAGATAACATAGTAAAGAAAAATAAATACAGAATATTTAAGTACAGAATATTTAAGTACAGAAATCTTTCGCTCAAGGAACGTGTGCTTCATCTCATTAACCCATGCTGGACCGCAGTTAAGGCAACTAAGGAGTGAATTCCGGCTAAAGTTTTCTCCCAGTTCAAGAAAACCTACAGAAGCGACCCAAACAACTCTCGAAGAATTAGCGTTGTTAACACAGGACATAAAAATCTACAACAGTCTCTTAAATAACAGACGGCGTCCTACCTCCGATACAATTTTATTAGAAGAACAAATAGTTTTTAGACAACGAGGATCCTGCATCGAAGGTATTTTAAGTATAAAACAACTACTAGACACGGGGAAAGAATTTAACTTAATAACGCACATGGTGTTTGCGGCTTATGAAAAGCCTTTGCCAAATTCAATAGACACCTAAAGTGGCAAGTTAAGGGGGGAAAGAGGCTTCCCATTATATCTCATTAACTCTTTATAAAGATGTAAAAATTATAACCGAATACGGAAAAAGATTGTCTATACAATTAATAACAATATGGAGAGTTGGACAAACTCTATTCGGCATCTACGTAGACAAACTAGACAGGGATTGGAAATAAAATAATACCTAGAGCGTAAAGATCCACAAAGAGAAATGTCATAATACTCTACTACAAGCAGATGATCAAATAATAAAGAAATTGAAAATAATCATGAAAGAGCCGTTTATTATATTACTTTGTTGGCTTCTAAATATAACAGGAACATCTCCACTAATAGCACAAAGATCACTGCATTCAAACGAAAATCGCCAATAAATTCTACACTCCTAATAAATAATGTAATACTGGAACACGTAACCCACTTTCAGTATCTCGGTAGTGAAGTATGACGACATTTCGACAGTGAAATTGGGAAATTGATAATGAGATCCTCTGTGGAATAACTGGAAATAGCTAAATAAAAGTTACGAAAGATACACAGATTAAGTTTTACGGAGTCATGGCGGTACCTACAGTACTCTATGGATGTAAAATAGGTGTAACAAGGGGAGATCGCTGCAGATATGAGGACGTTAATAATGAATTGAAAGTATTCATCCTCAAGAAAACAGACCTAACCAGAAACGGATGGTGGGAATCTGTAGATAGATTGCATGAAAATAGACTTCCAACACAAACTGCCGACTATAAACCTAGACGGACAGGGCAGAGAAAAAAATCCACAGAAGACGTGGCTGCACTTGTTGACTGGAACAGGTCAAATCACGAAGGGAGAAATAATGAATGGAGAAGGAGAAGTAGTACTTTAGCGAAGAACTAAGGAAGCGAAGTGTGACAGCAGGATCGCATATTACTTAGAGTAAAACCAACATAACGTACTATCAATATGCCAATAGGAGATAAGATTAAAGGTAAAGTTGTACAAAGACTTGACGATTTTGCGTACTAAACAAGTGGACACAAGCTCACAGAAATTGACAGCAGGGACAAAACTGGCTCCCAGTTAACATGAGAACTGAATGTTGTATTCAGAAGTAAATGCCTATGACCAGTATAAGGAAGGAAAACATTGTTTCAGTCCTCAAACAGTTCTCAAATAGAGGGTTGTCCCGCAAGTACTGGAAATCTGTAGGTTGGGTGTAACAAGAAAGCACGTAAATATAAATAAAAGGAAAGACGAAAGCTGGTGACTCTTACGAAAATACGATGGACCGGGTTTATACAGAGATAAAAATATTGGAAATGAACAAAGGACTTTGTGTGAAGGATTCGACGACGACCTAATGGGAGATGAATTGACGATGTAAGGAAACAATTAGGATAAATTTGGATGCGAAAATCTTAAAGTGTGGAGAATTTTGTAAGAAGCGCGTACGCAGCAGTGGATGACAAATGGTTGACGGTAAAGCGTAGTATATCGCCAAACCCTTCCAGGCGGAACCACTTTATTGGAAAACACTGAAAATATATCTGTCAATGCTACAGCTTCCAATACATTTCATCAGGATAGACACCGTATGAGTGGCAGGACAGCTACATAGGTACACTGTATCCATCGACAAAATCGTCCGCTTTATTCTGTATATACTGAATTAAACACATTTACACAGTCATTAGGCCTTTTTATCCTTGTCTGGAACATATTATTAATCAGCTATATCAAAAATAGATTCAATTCCATGTTTGGCTCTGAGCACTATGGGACTTAACTTCTAAGGTCATCAGTCCCCTAGAACTTAGAACTACTTAAACCTAACTAACCTAAGGACATCACACACATCCATGCCCGAGGCAGGATTCGAACCTGCGACCGTAGCGGTCGCGCGGTTCCAGACTGTAGCGGCTAGAACCGCTCGGCCACTCCGGCCGGCCAATTCCATGTTTGTTTGGCAAATATCGGAACTGAAAAAAATAACCAAGTACCACTCGAGAAAATTAGGACCTAAACTGCTTTAAATCTTCGATAATATCAGTAAAAACATAAGGTATACAACTTCAGACGGTCTACTGAAGATGCCTTTCACATAAAAACAAATCACGTGAGACTTTAAATACGAACGCTGTAGAAAGAAGAAAGCTGTTCTACATATTAAAAATGATATACACTGGTGGGCTAGAAGATTATGAGCACCTGCTTATAGCGTGTTGGTCAGTCTTAAGAATCCAATACAGCAGCGATTCTGCGCGAGATGGATTCGAAAGTACTTGGTAGGTTTCCGGAGATTTGTGGCACCAGATGTACGTATAGCTCCTCACCCAATAATTCCCCTAATTCGCAGCTCGGTGGTTTGCGGACGACAAGCTGGCACCCGACAGTGTTCCATCGGGTTCAAATCAGGTGAATTTGGTGATCAAGGCATCAATGTAAGTTCATTGTCATTCTTCTCGAACCATTGTAGCGCCATTCTGGCCTCGCGACATGGACAGTGAACCTGCTGGTAGGTCGACGTCGAGGAATACATCAAGCATTAAGGGTGTAGGTAAGGTACAGCTGTCATGATGCTTTCGATTACTACTGCATGATCCAGTGAACCCCAGGAACAGTAATGCGACTACCTGTCAAAAGCTGAATAACCATCTTTTGCAACGCGGACCGCTGCGACACGTGTAGGAAGAGAGTCATTGAGGTTCTGGAAGGTACCAACAGGGATATTGACACTTGGAGTCTCTATTGTCACGGCCAACTGCGCTTCGGTTCTCGATTGAGGAACCGTGGAGCGAATAGCCCGATCACCACTGCGAGCTGTGTGACACGTTGCATTGTCCTGCTGATAGACGCCATCGTGTCGAGGAAAAACAAACTGCATGCCAAATGTGGACATGGTCCCCAAGGATAGATGTATATTTGTTTTGATCCACTGTGCCTTTCAGAATGACGAGAGCACTCAAGGAATACATTGTAAACATTCTCAGACCGTAACGCTCCCTTCTCCGGCCTGGAAACTTCTGACGATTGTTGCAGGGTGTTTGCTTCCATACGTTTCATGCCGTACACGCCAACGGCCACCTGTCATCCGAAAAGGCAGCCTGTCGCCACTCAGTGGACGTCCGGTTGCGGTAGTGTCGTGCAAATTTCAGCCTTTGTTGCCGATGAACAGCAGTCAGCTTGGGAGCATGAAAATCGCGCCTGCTCCGAATGCCCATCGACAGCAGCATTCTCAGAAAAGTCCTTGAGGAGACTCCGTTGGTAGTCTCCGAGTTCATCAGAGCGGTCTGTTGCTGAACAATTGCACGTCTATTCGCCCGGACACATCTCCGCAGCCGTCGTCCCCCCTGTCATTTATAGCTCGTGCTGCACCACAGTTGCCTTTGCGCCGCTTTTGAATAGCGCAATTTTGTCATGTGCTGGTAGACTTCAACAACGGCGGCAAGCGAACATCTTACAAACTTATCCGTTTCGGAAATGCTTCCGTCCTTGGCCCGAAAACCACTGATCACTGGACTTCACATAAATATCTCAGTTTCCGCAATATGACAACGACTAAACTTTTTCCACTTCCCTATGACACTCTTTATGTATCCTTCAGTGCTAGTGCCGCCACCTACCGCCTGTGAATGGTTATTGCTCGCTGACGTCAAACACAGGCGGTGGTCACATTAATGTGACTGGATCGTGTACTACTCCCATCGGCCTGCATCAGCTTACTGCGTGGTGCCTGTTTCAAGCAGTCGTTCGCCTGTATGACGGGTTATCCGGACAAGACCATCGGACTGCTGTAGCAAGAAACTCGAGTCATGAGCACAGGCGACACATCTCCGTATATCTCGCGTTAAATCTCCATGATGCCGTGCCCATTCCAATCGAAATTGACCACGTCATTGGGCCATCGTGGAAACACGCAGGCGTCGTCTGCTGTCGAGCCCCATCTTCAACAATGTGCGTTGAACGGAGTGCCGTGAAAGACGGCCCACAACAGCACTGTACTCTGTTTTCAGATCTGACACCACTTGCGGCCTATCCCACTTTACGCAGTGGGCAAGCTTCCCTCCAAATTCTGTGCGAAGACATGCCTACTCGTGGGTTCAGTCACTTTTCGTAGATGTTCACGATTGTAGCAAACTCCGTTTCTGAGATGCTCAGATCTGCCCTCTGTCAAAGTCGCCATGTCAGTTGACTTCCCCACAGGAACCCGTATCGTCGCTAGAATGATTTCCCATTCGCCTCTGCTCTGTTTACACACTATCCTCGCTGCGCCACGTGACCGTACCGCCACCATCTGGCGTTCAGTCTCGCGGCGGATAGTGTTAATGTTTTAGCTCATCAGTGTATTTACAAACCCATATCAATAGACCTCTAAGCTATAGTTGCGTCCCCTTCGTAGCTGAGTGGGTTGGACGTCTAACTGCTGCGCGTTCAGTTCCAGATACTGCCACAGATATTTTCATAGTAAGGCAACTGGAACATTGTGTACTGGCATTCCCGATGACAGAGGAGAAGCTAAGGCGGCACAGCGATTCGAGTTTACAAAGCCGAAACTAACGTCCTAGAGAGAGCTACACTACCCAAACACTCATTCTTCATTGCCACTTAACGATGTCTTCGTTTGAATAGCTTATAGGCAACATTATCTAGGCTTCTGGGTATGATCGTGAAGTTATACCGAAATAAGCATAACAAGTAAACAGCCACTGAATTTGAAAAGGGGAGTGCAATATAATTGCAGTAGGCAACAGCTTACGATTCAGTGCTGATATTTCATACTTGACGAAAGCAATTTCCCATTTGTCGCAATGGGATTCGAACTTGGATTTCCTGCTTTACGCGAGAGGCCGCCTTAACCGTTTCGGTTATCCAGAACGTCTACCATCCAATCCAAATATTCATATGCCGCACATAACGTAGTAGTTCCTCTGTCCATTATTACTCTTCGCATGCAATCCAGCTGTATTCTCGCGACATTACTGAGCATCCCCACTGAGAAATCAATACGCCGTTAGGGGGCATATATTATATAGGTATAGTGTCTGTTCTTTCGGACGTGCACGACTGAAAGGACAAGCACCATTCCTATATGATACGTTCACTTCGAAGGATCGTAATAGCCATATCAGTTTACTGTGCAGTTTCATTGCTAGCTTTCCACAATACGCTGCGTAAAGTAAACATGTCGCACAGAGAACAAAAGCATGTAACAACAAATCAGAGCCGGCCGCTGTGGCCGAGCGGTTATAGGCGCTTCAGTCCGGAAACACGCGACCGTTACGTCGCAGGTTCGAATCATGCCTCGGGCATGGATGTATGTGATGTCCTTAGGTTAGTTGGGTTTAAGTAGTTCTAAGTTCTAGGGGACTGATGATCTCAGCCATTTGAATCAACAAATCAGAACTGTTACGGCGGGTGTTGTGTCGTCCGCAGCTGACTCTTAGAAGGCAACTGGGCACAGACCAATATGACAACAGAGAACAGCAAAGTATGCATGATCGACATCATTCTTTTTGTGTTGTTGTTACGGTAGCTGTACAGTAAACAAATATATGTCAATCACTATGTTATTCTCACCCAAGTATTTGTTACTTTTCTTTTAACGTTCTCTACGTAGTTTAATACTCCACTGACTACGGAACCTTCGTAGGCGTCGGACTCGTTCACATGAACTATCGACAAACAATTAACCTTAGCCGTAAGTAAGGTAGATATGTAGGATATCAGGCACGAGCTTCTCGTGCGAACAACACAATATCAGATCTGGATGACTGGTCAATGGATCGAGCCAAGGTCACCGCATTTCAAGTTACCGCCGACGAGCGGTTAGGTGACTGCGATATTGGCGTTCTCGACTCTCACGTGACAGTCTGAATGAAATCCGCTACCCGTCTGCTCTCGCGTCTGAGACGGTCGCTGAGGCTGATTCGGGAGGGCGGCAGACAGGCAGCGGCACTGCGGGAGATTAACTCGGCCGCTTCCCGGAATGACCGGGGTCAAGGGCTGCTCAGTCAAGTGGGCGACCAAGTTCCCTCCTTGCCCGCTGTCGTTGCTGGGCTGACGGGATTCACTCTCAGTCAACCGGAAAACTGTTTCCAGATTAAACTAGATGGTCTACGACAAACGGAGCTCTTTTCTGGACACTGCATTTGCGCCAAGGCCAGCTTAAAAGCGGAAACGTTGAATTCAATGTCCTGCCAATAGGGTATATTAAACGCACCAGAGATGGAGCACTAAACAATCCGGAGGAGGATTGGGGAGCATCAACAAATATACTCCGCAAGTCACTGTACAGTGCATGGCCGAGGGTAATACGTGTTAATATCGTCCATTTTCTGTCCCCTTCTAGAGTTATGCGAGGGAAGAATGACTGTCTGTATGCCGCTAAGCAAAATATCTAGTATTGTATTGTATTGTATTGTATGTTAACCGGGGGCCTAGAAACGACAGAGAGGCTCCGTCCCCGCCGCAGCCGCAGTGGTCCACAACCCCACGACGACTACCGCAGTCCACTTCACCCCTCTGCCGCCCCACACCGAACCCAGGGTTATTGTGCAGTTCGGCCTCCGGTGGACCCCCCAGGGAACGTCTCACACCAGACGAGTGTAACCCCTATGTTTGCGTGGTAGAGTAATGGTGGTGTACGCGTATGTGGAGAACTTGTTTGTGCAGCAATCGCCGACATAGTGTAGCTGAGGCGGAATAAGGGGAGCCAGCCCGCGTTCGCCTTGGCAGATGGAAAACCGCCTAAAAACCATCCACGGACTGGCCGGCTCACCAGACCCCGACGCAAGTCCGCCGGGCGGATTCATGCCGGGGACCAGGCGCTCCTTCCCGCCCGGAAAGCCGTGTGTTAGACCGCACGGCCAACCGGGCGGGCTTAAAATATATAGTGGTGACAGCATAAGCACCCTACAGTCATCTACAAATAAAGGTTCTCCAATTTACGGAAGAGGATTTTATGGGAACTACGTCGCCTTCCTCTAAGGACTCCCATTACACTAGGGTGACACGTCACGGGATAGCGATACGCACATATACAGATGGCGAAAGTATCGCGTACAAACGATATAAAAGGGCAGCACACTGGCGGAGCTGTCATTTGTACTCATGTGATTCGTGTGAAGTGGGTTTCTGACGTGATTATGGCGGCATAACGGGAATTAACAGACTTTGAACGCCGAATGGTAATTGGTGCTAGACGCATGGCATGTTCCATTTCGGAAATCGTTAGGGAATTCAACATTCCGAGATCCACAGTGTCAAGAGCGTGACGTGCTTACCAAACTACAAGCATTACCTCTCATCATGAACAAAGCAGTGGACGACGGCCTTCACTTAACGTCCGAGAGCAGCGGCAGCAGTGGCGTTTGCGTGGAGTTGTCGGTACTAACAGACAAGCAAAACCGTGAGAATTAACAGCAGAAATGAAGTGGGACATACGAAGAATGTATCCGTTTGGAAAGTGCGGCGAAATCTGGCGTTAATGGGCTATAGCAGCAGACGACCGACTGGAATGGCTTCACTATCGCCTGCAGCGTCTCCCCTGCGCTCGTGACCTCACCGGTTGGACCTAAGAACGACTGAGAAGCCGTGACCTGGTCAGATGAGTACCGATTTCAGTTGGTAAGAACTGATGGTAGGGTTCGAGCAGACCCCACAAAGCCATGGACCCATGTTGCCAACAAGGCACTCTGGAAGCTGACGGTGACTCCATAATGGTGTGGGCTGTGCTTACATGGAACCGAAACGATCATTGACTGGAAACGGTTATGTTCGGCTACTTGGAGACCGTTTAGCCATTCGTGAGCTTCATTTTCCAAACAACGATGGAATTTTTATGGATGACGATGCGCCGTAACACTGGGCCACGATTGTTCGCGATTGGTTTGAAGAACATCCTGGAAACTCGAGCGAATGATTTGGCCATCCAGATCGACCGACATGAACCCCCCATCGAACGTTTATAGTACATAATCAGGAAGTCAATTTACGCCCAAAACCTGTACCGGCAAGAATTTCGTAATTATGAATACAGGCGGCATGGCTCCGTATTTCTGCAAGGAACTTCTAAAGGCTTCTTGAGTCCATGCCGCGTCGATCTGCTGGATTATGCCGGACAAAAGGAGTTCCGACACGATATTGGGAAGTATCCCACGATTTTTGTCACCTCAGTGCAAGTTTCCCGAGAATTTCAGTAACTCTTTCGAATAGGGAATACCGACATGTTAGGATCTTAGCAGTGCGTGTCCGAATTCCTCCCATGCCTGTAGCTATGCCTACTTGATAAGGCTCCAAACAATGGAACCATCTTCTATACGTGGTGTCAATGACGTCTTGTATATGATTTCTTTAAAAGTTCACTGTGCCTTCCCCAAACCCTTCCAACAAATCTATGTCTTCCATTTGGCTTCCCTTCTACTAGTTTTACGGGATCGTCCCAGTTCAGACCGCTTCTTTGTATTACCCTAAACACTTACATCATCTGATGTGCCTCAGATGTTCTTTATTAATCTTCTAATTGGATACTATAGGGTTCTAAAGGTATTATCTTATATATATCCATCTTTAAAGAGAGCTGCCATTCATTTCACTCGGGTGGAAATCAACCGAGGAGTTTTGAATCAAACATCCCTACAAAATATGAAGACATTAAGGGAAACGACAGAAAACCATCACCAGGGTGGCATACTGCCTTGATCGTGGTGACCCGATAGAAATCATATTTAGACTCACATTTTCCTACAGCTATTCCCTTCAGCGCCGCAGCACTCTATCCCAAGCGGGCGTTACATCTGAACTAAGTAGCCTCTTTACATAGGATGACCACAGTATATTTACTAATCGGAGTATATAAGATCATTCCTATATGCTTAAGAAAGTATGGCGGGTCTACCGTCCAATTTAACCCACAGTGCTACTGATTATGCTGGTCTTAAGCCGTTCCATTTTTGATGGCGTCGATGGGACGTTAATCTCTAAAATATTCCATCTTTGCTCTTTCAGGGAGATGCCATTATTACATCGTAAAAGCATCTGAAAAGGTAAATGCAACAATTAAAATAATCCTCGTCAGACTAGTCTCTTATTTACTTCACATTCGGAGGCGCGTATTTGCTCCCGCCGTTAAGTACAAGGGGCAGAGAAACGGGCGGTCCGCATTTGGCTTGGTAAGAACACAGAGTGTAGGAATAATGCTCTGTGGTAAAATGGAAATGTCGTGTGGCTAGGGCCTCCCGTCGGGTAGACCGTTCGCCTGGTGCAGGTCTTTCGATTTGACGCCACTTCGGCGACCTGCGCGTCGATGGGGATGAAATGATGATGATGATTAGGACAACACAACACCCAGTCCCTGAGCGGAGAAAATCTCCGACCCAGCCGGGAATCGAACCCGGGCCCTTAGGATTGACAGTCTGTCACGCTGACCACTCAGCTACCGGGGCTCTGTGGTAAGACAGCGGATGCTGTTACTGATGACGCCTAAGCGACAGAGAAGCGGTCGACTCGAGGATGGTGAGAACGGGAGGGAGGTGGTCCGTCTCCCGTGAAAGCTTTTGGCTGCGGATGCGATCAGGTTCTAGAAACAGGACGAGCGCGAAGCCTGAACGGAAAACTGTTGATGTAGCTACTAATACTTATTATTAGCTGCCCTGCCCATCTTCCAAAGGATGGCCAAACGACTTGTGTGTAGGGATGGGGGTTATCGCTGAAACAACCGGTTTCGGTTACACCGGTTCTTTTCGTCTCCAGTTAAAACTGACTTTCAAAACCGCTCAAAATAACCGTTTTCTGAAATAAACGATTTTCGTGTTTGTTACTTCCAGTAATTAACGTAGACTTCGAACAAAGATTGAAAAGTTCTAATGAAGGTGAAGGAGTAGGAGATCAGGATCGATATCGGATTGAGGCTGAAGCAGGAATATGTCTCATTGACTCCAGCAAAGATTATGAAGGTCAAGGTTCAAATGGTTCAAATGGCTCTGAGCACTATGGGACTTAACTGCTGTGGTCATCAGTCCCCTACAACTTGGAACTACTTAAACCTAACTAACCTAAGGACATCACACACATCCATGCCCGAGGCAGGATTCGAACCTGCGACCGTAGCGGTCACGCGGTTCCAGACTGTAGCCCCTAGAACCGCACGGCCAGTCCGGCCGGCGAAGGTCAAGGAGACGGGCGTGGCAACAAACGAAGTTATATTCTCTTTCAAGGAACACTGTCGGTGTTTTTTCCTTATATGATGTCACAAGTTTGTTGTGCTTCCTCCCGTCTTTAATCTTTTAATGCAAATGGAGCATTGTACTTCACTGCCATCACACTTCATAAAATACTTCCACAAACGAGAGACGATACGATTCTGTAATATTACTGATGCCTGAAGGCGACAGCGAGAAAATACCGTATAGACCAGGTGCGGGAAAGTCTCACACAGTGCAAGTAAACGTGTACCGTCTAACAGATCACGTCACACAGCAATAGTTTCTATAGTAGGCCTTATTTATTGCCAAATTATAGACCTGTTACCTGATGTTTTAAAACATGCCGTACATCTTACAATTTTCGTGTTTCATCTTTTTTGCAGTTTTCTTTTATCTACAGCATTTTACAAAGAATAATACTTTTCAAAATAACATTAATTTAAGGTTGAAGTATAAATAAAATTTTTGTTTTTAGGCCTTATCCAAAATTTCGAATCAATGGGAATTTTACGAACAAACATTACACGCTGTTAAAAAAAAAATTTATTTAAGAACGGAAAATTTTAGCGCTGCTGCTATGGCAAATTGATAGCCCTTTTTTTAACCCAGTTATTAATAAAAATGAAAAAAACCTGTTATAACCGAGATCAAACAAATACCGAAAAATACCGGTTATTTAGAACTAACATGTTGGTTTTTCTCATCCCTACTTGTGTGGCGTAGCGTATTTTGTTTGCGGGTCTCTGCGTAGATCTATGAATAAATTTTAGAGAACAACGTTAGGTAACTGAATATCATCGCTTCCATATAACTTAACGCAATGAAAGCAGCACACGACAGGAAAGTTGACTGGCATTCGGAGTGGTAACTCACAACAATAATGGGAGAACATCTTGATGTAACAATAATTTTTACAGCCAATATGAACTTGCAATGAATTAAGAATGCGAACTGTTATGGCTAATCTGAGGGTAGCTGAACTTGGCAGTCGAAAATAATCTACATCTACATCCACATTTATACTCCGCAAGCCACTCAACGGTGTGTGGCGGAGGGCACTTTACGTGCCATTGTCATTACCTCCCTTTCCTGTTCTAGTCGCGTATGGTTCGTGGGAAGAACGACTGCCGGAAAGCCTTCGTGCGCGCTCTAATCTCTCTAATTTTACATTCGTGATCTCCTCGGGAGGTATAAGTAGGGGGAAGCAATATATTCGATACCTCATCCAGAAACGCACCCTCTTGAAACCTGGCAAGCAAGCTACACCGCGATGCAGAACGCCTCTCTTGCAGAGTCTGCCACTTGAGTTTGGTAAACATCTCCGTAACGCTATCATGGTTGCCAAATAACCCTGTGACGAAACGCGCCGCTCTTCTTTGAATCTTCTCTATCTCCTCCGTCAACCCGATCTGGTACGGATCCCACACTGATGAGCAATACTCAAGAATTGGTCGAACGAGTTTTTTGTAAGCCACCTCCTTTGTTGATCGACTACATTTTCTAAGGACTTTCTCAATGAATCTCAACCTGGTACCTGCCTTACCAACAATTAATTTTATATGATCATTCCACTTCAAATCGTTCCGCACGCATACTCCCAGATATTTTACAGAAGTAACTGCTACCAGTGTTTGTTCCGCTATCATATAATCATACAATAAAGAATCCTCCTTTCTATGTATTCGCAATACATTACATTTGTCTATGTTAAGGGTCAGTTGCCACTCCCTGCACCAAGTGCCTATCCGCTGCAGATCTTACTGCATTTCGCTGCAATTTTCGTATGCTGCAACTTCTCTGTATACTACAGCATCATCCGCGAAAAGCCGCATGGAACTTCCGACACTATCTACTAGGTCATTCATATGTATTGTGAAAAGCAATGGTCCCATAACACTCCCTTGTGGCACGCCAGAGGTTACTTTAACGTCTGTAGACGTCTCTCCATTGATAAGAACATGCTGTGTTCTGTTTGCTAAAAACTCTTCAATCCAGCCACACAGCTGGTCTGATATTCCGTAGGTTCTTACTTTGTTTATCAGGCGACAGTGCGGAACTGTATCGAACGCCTTCCGGAAGTCAAGGAAAATAGCATCTACCTGGGAGCCTGTACCTAATATTTTCTGGGTCTCATGAACAAATAAAGCGAGTTGGGTCTCACACGATCGCTGTTTCCGGAATCCATGTTGATTCCTACAGAGTAGATTCTGGGTTTCCAAAAACGACATGATACGCGAGCAAAAAACATGTTCTAAAATTCTACAACAGATCGACGTCAGAGATATAGGTCTATAGTTTTGCGCATCTGCTCGACGACCCTTCTTGAAGACTGGGACTACCTGTGCTCTTTCCCAATCATTTGGAACCTTCCGTTCCTCTAGAGACTTGCGGTACACGGCTGTTAGAAGGGGGCAAGTTCTTTCGCATACTCTGTGTAGAATCGAATTGGTATCCCGTCAGGTCCAGTGGACTTTCCTCTGTTGGTTAAAAGGCAGTGTGAAAAAACAGGACGCACCCGGGATTCGATATCACAACCTTTCGATTTTATGTTACACGTCCACAGTTAGACCACCAATACCAGACACGATTTAGATAACGCTTCCTACATTCTTTGGGCAGTGCTTCTGTCACGAGTTATGGCGGCTGTTCATTAGGTGGCAGTACCTTCGTTTTCACAACCTAAATTTAATTCATCATAACTCAATTTGTACGAAGTATTTGTTGATTATATACAAAAGCATTCCTCGGGGGATCAGTGTCCAAACTTAATCAAAATCTCTACAGCAGTTCTTGAGATTAGCCTTGCGCATACAAACGGTTGCAAGAGACTTATACAGAGAGAAAAGATAGAGAAGAAGGCAACATGATCGGAAAGCTAAATAAGTACAACGTAAAAATGAATTTTATAAAGTAAATAGCAGTTCATGTAGCCTCTGTAGCTGAGTCGATTGCCATGCGGGAAGGTCCGGGGTCTACTGCCGGTACTACCAGGACTTTCCCTTGGTGGGAGGACTGGAACTGGGCCCACTATGACTCGTGATGTCAACTGAGAAGCTACTTGACTGAACAGTGACGGCTCCAGGTCACTAAAATTGACAACGGTCGGTAAGAGCGGTGTGCTGACGCCACGCCCCTCCATACCGCATTCGATGACTACATTGGCCGAGGGTGACTCGGCGGTCGATCGTACCGATGGGCCCGCCACGGCCTGTGGTCGGATGTTACTTTTTACATTATAAGGCAAGTGCAACTGACATCCGTACATCACTTGCGCTGTAGGATGTAAAATGGCCTACTTCCAACGAAAATCACGCCGCACGGACGTAAATCAGCCGAATCTCTTGATATTAAGAACGCGACACGCGTATTGTTGCTCTGTTATCGTCACCTCAACTCTACGCACATCGGGTAATGAGCGAGCGGCAGAGCAGGCTAGTTATACCAGGGAAACAACAAAGAGAAACTCACAACTGGCACCAAGCTTGATGGTTAGGTTAAAATTTACCTGAAGTTCCAATCGTCATTCATGTAGAAGATACAGTCTTGTGAAATTGGATGAATCTTTTTGGAACACCCTTTCACTGAGTGTGCCACGTCATATTATGGATTCATTAAAAATAAATAAAAACATCTGAACTATTGGTATATAAAACTTCCTGGCACACGGGTTCGAGTCTCGGTCCGGCACACAGTTTTAATCTGCCAGGAAGTTTCATATCAGCGCACACTCCGCTGTAGGGTGAAAATCTCATTCTGGAAATATTGGTATATAATTTGTGTGGTTAAGACACTACTGTTCTCACTCAATCGAAAATATTTCTACGAATTGTCGGATTTCGTTTTACTGGTACATACAATCCCAGAATAAAACATTTTGGGAGAACGAATATATCCTCTATAAAAATCAACATGGATTCCACAAACAAAGATCTTTTGAAACTCAGGTCGATCTGTTTCTCCACGAGATTCCCAACGCTGTAGACGCCGACGCTCAGGTTGATGCCGTGTTCTTTCACTTCACGAAGGCATCTGACACACTCCAGTACAGCAGTTCAGTGAAATAAATAAGAGGTTTTCGAGAATCTGTAAGTATTTGCGACTGCATCAAGACATTCTTGAGGATAGGTTGCAATACGGCACTCTTAACGAACACAAATCTGACCGACGTAAAGATAGTTTCAGGAGTATTCCAAGGAAGTGTGGTAAGTCCGTTACTGTTTACAGTATATATTAGTGATCTAGCACATGACGTCGGAAGCTCCATATGGGTTTTCGCAGTTGGTGCAGTTGTCTACAAGGAGGAGGCAACGCCAGGAGGAGGCAATGCCAGAAGATTGCAACGATTTGCGGGAAGAACTGCAAAGGACTGATGAATGGTGAATGGACGCTGTACGTAAATAAGAGTAACGCAGACACACAGAAGGAGACATCCACTACAACTACATGACTAACTACTGGAAACAGTAACTACCGTAAAATATTTATGAGCAAGCATCCGGGGCGACGGTAAGTAGAATGATGACATAAAACAAATAGTAGGAAAAGCAGTTGTTCGATCGATTCTTTAGTATTGTTCATCAATCTGGGACCCTTATTAGGCAGGGCAGATAGGGTTTGTTGTTGTTGGTTTTGGGGAAGGAGACCAGACAGCGAGGTCATCGGTCTCATCGGATTAGGGAAGAACGGGGAAGGAAGTCGGCCGTGCCCTTTGAAAGGAACCATCCCGGCATTTGCCTGGAGCGATTTAGGGAAATCACGGAAAAGCTAAATCAGGATGGCCGGACGCGGGATTGAACCGTCTTCCTCCCGAATGCGAGTCCAGTGTCTATCACTGCGCCACCTCGCTCGGTGGCAGATAGGGGGAGAGGGAGGGGGAGAGGGACCCAACGAAGAGCGGTGCATCTCGCCGAGAAGCGTCGTACATTGGGGAGAGGTCTACAGTTACCGTCACGTGAATTCTGGATATAGATGTAGAAACAGAAAGTGTGTCTAGTGCCGCAGCTCGTCTTGTCACCTGCGAGTAACTTCGCCTCTGAGCAATGTCCTCTGCTCCCACACTACTAACTTACCACCGTTCGTTACAGTATTGAGTGTTAATTAACGCCACGCCTCTAAACGTGAAATAATATCGCCAGCAGCTCTTCGTTCGCTCACCCCACCCCCTCCTCCGCCAAATCGCACGGCGCTCTCTCTTCCACAACTCTCCCGAATTTTATTAGTTCCTCTCTCTTTCCGCTGGCCGCTGGGACTTCTCAAACTTCTGCTCGCATTAATCTGTCAGGCCAAAATTCCAGTTTCATAATACGTCGCCCCGGCACGGCGGAAAAAAAGAGGGGGCCGCACGAAAAGAAGCCGAACAGCTCGTTATTTAAATTAATTACACCATCGTGTCTTTTAGTGACATCACTTATGACACGGTAAAGGCCCTTATTAAACATCATTACGGCATAATGCCTTTGTAGATGAGCCGGCGCCGGGGTATTAGCGCATTCTTCACCGGCGGCCTCTGCGCGGCTGCAGGCCAAATTGCGAATTTCCCGGGCGCCACCAGCCACGCACGGCGAAGGGCCGGGGAAGAGAGACAAAAAACGAAAGGAAGGAGCGGAAGGAAGGGTGCGAAAAAAAGCGCCGCACTGATATTAAACTTCCACCACTCGCAATGCATATAGTGAAGTTCGTCGACGGAAACAGCTCCTCTTCGGGCAACCTTCTTACTCTGGTTCCGAATAATCGTCCGGAATCACAGCCTACGCAGGTCTTTTACATTTGCGAGCATAGTTGTGATATAACATCGCCTCTCTCGAACAAAACTGGGAGTGAGAGTGTCACTGTGGTATTGGGCCAAGAGTCTTTGTAGCACAAAGGCAAGACTGTACTGTGTCAACGGCTAGCTGACGCTTCAGTTTCCGAAGACTGTTTCATTCTATGATGTATCCCATAAATTATTTCATATGCTTCTTTACGTTTCTAATGCAGCAATACTTTCCGGAACTTCGCTCCAATGGCAGAGCGAGTGGGCGCGCGATTAGAGGTGCCATGTCAGGGATTGCGCAGCCCCTACTGCCGGAGGTTAGAGTCCTCACTCGGGTGTGTGTGTGTGTGGTGTGTGTGTGTGTGTGTTTTCTTAGCATAAATTAGATTAAGTATTGTGTAAGTCTAGGGGCTGATGACCTCAGCAGTTTGGTCCCTTAAGAATTCACACACATTGGAACATTTTTAAACTTCGCTTACGCTATCAGTTCACTAGGTGAAATTTGGAAAAGGAATTCAAGTTCTGAGGTTTACTGATGGCATTGCATTCTGTCAGAGATAACAAATGACTAAGAAAATCTGTTGGAAGGAATAGACCAGTGCTCTGAAAACAAGTTATAAGATGAGAAGATGAATAAAAGTGAGACAAGGGTGATGGATTGTAGTCGAATTAAATCAAATGATATTGGGGGCATTAGATTAGGAAACGAGCAATTGAATGTAGTAAAAGTGTTTTGGTATTTGGGATACGAAATAAATGCCGACGGCCGAAGTAGACAGTTTTGGCTACAGCAAGAAAAAGTTTCCGAAAAAGGATTTTTGAAATATATAATCCTCCGTCATGTTTTTCTGTCGACGTTATGGTTAATCTCAGGCATTATTGCAGAGATTTAGATACGGCTTTCACTAACAGACAGACCGCGCGAAATTAGTCGATTGTAAATTTAAATGTTAGGACGTCTTTTCTGAATGTGATATTAAGAATTGTACATGAAAAAACGAAACAAATATTCAAGCTATAAGTTTTATATTCTACATCTAAGAGAACAATACAACGCTCTGCTAACCCATTACGTACAACATTTAAGAAATAAACTTTTCAAGTTATAAAATGTAGTACACAAAGCCAGCTTGCTATCTAATTTCGTTATAGTATACTTAATTCTATGACTCTACGAACTTCATGATAATGTGCTTAATTCCGTAATAATTTTCTTTTGCATTTTTAAAGTTCAGTTCACGCTCTTTTCATTCATTTTAAGGATCGGTGTCACTGTAACTAACATTTGCACAAATATTACGCGCAAATACCGTAGCATTAGGTTAATCGATGGACTAACAAAAAAACTGAATCCAAGCACTTTTATTCTTTCACAGCTGCAGCTCTACAAGTGGTGCATACATCATTCCTTTTGTACTTTGAGTTTTGCTTCCCCTCAAACACTGATTTCACTGAGCTACAATGGTTAGTGGAGTATTCGATTAACGTTCACGCCGAACCCTATTTCCTGCAATTGCATTATGAAATTAACTACGCTTAATTTCTAGTTCACTCGTAATGCTAAACGGTCTACCGATTTCGCCAATGGTCACATTGTTATTACCATGACTGTGAGCTACGTAGTCTTTCACAGTACTCCATGGAATAGAGAACCGTTTAAGAAGCTTTGGATTATCGACTAGTTTTCTTCAGAAACCTTCTGAAGCGCTTCACGAAGGTCATCAGTTAATTAGTATTACCTTCTCTTGGTCACACAACCCATTTTAGCTTCTCTTTCTTCGCACATTTACGTAGAGATGGATCGTTTGTGTCTAAAATGGACGCAAAACTAAAGAATTCAATAGTAAAGCATTTATTTAAATACAACTATGATAACTAACATCATAAGTATGTTCCATGTTTAATACATTTCCATATAAGCCTCTGACTAATTACTTGAACAACTTACCTTAATGAACTTATATTACAGGATCTGCGCAGCAAACAATGTATTTCCCTGCTCACAACAAACAATGATCTACCTGAATGAGATTTTCACTCTGCAGCGGAGTGTGCGCTGATATGAAACTTCCTGGCAGATTAAAACTGTGTGCCCGACCGAGACTCGAACTCGGGACCTTTGCCTTTCCAGGCAAAGGTCCCGAGTTCGAGTCTCGGTCGGGCACACAGTTTTAATCTGCCAGGAAGTTTAATGATCTACCTGTTCCGCACGCAGCGTTTATTCCCGCCCATAATGTCTTTCCCGTGTTAAGACGTCAGTGCCATCCGTTAAGACGGTTGCAACAGTGTGTATAAGGCCTACCTTACTTAAGGACAAAGAGTAAGTCTTCTATCACACAAAATAAAGTATGGCACGGAGTTAGGTACGTTTACTCTATTTGTCCGGAATATAGTCGTGTACGGAAGTGAAACATGAACTGCAAACAGTTCAGAGAAGAGAATAGAAGCTTTTGAAATGCGGGGCTACAGTGAATTGCTGAATTTGAGAACGAATAACTGATGAAGAGGCACTGAATCGAACAATGGAAAAAATTCCTAGCGAAAAAAAGAAATTTTCGAAACAAATTGATTAAAAAGGAGGATCGTTTGAAAGGAAATATTCTGAAGCATCGAGGAATCCTCAAATTGATGCAACCATCGGCTACGTGTAGTTTATGGTATATTAGTAATGACTAAACACTGGAAATCGATACAACTAGGTATTTCAGAAGTTATGTGAGAATTGACTGGAATAAACTTCACTGCAAACAACGCTTTCAAAAACATGAACACGCGAGGGATGAAAGGAGAGAAGGGGGGGGGGGGGGGGAGAGGCGGGAGGAGAGAGAGAGAGAGAGAGAGAGAGAGAGAGAGAGAGAGAGAGAGAATACGGTAAAAGTGGGAGGACAAAGTGGCGGGGATAGAACTTCCCTCAGTTGGCAAGAGGCGTAAAAGCTATGCTATCATAATATATCCACAATGTTTTCAGTATTGAGGGTTCCTCAGAGTACGCCTGTGCCACAAAAACGTTTGAGCCTCCATCTACATTATCAACCCGTGCGAAGTTCGCCTGGCATCGCGCGGCCGAGCGCTTTGAACTGACGGCGCTTGTATATAGTTCCTGATCTGCTGCGAATACGCACCGGTGAAAAATGAGCGCGGGAACAGGTTTAGGGCTGAGCGAAGGCCGGCGCCTTGACATTTAGCGGTGCACGCGACTGGTTTCCCAACGCCGCGGGCGTCTTCCGCTCCCGGCTGCCCTTAATCCGGGACCGAGTTGTGCAACAAGTCCTACGGGAAAGGTCGCTGCTTCCAGCAGCTAGCCTAGAGCAGTCCGCGGCCGCAACTAGCACAGCGCGTATTACGGAAAGTTTACACAGGCTGCAATGGGCTGGGTGATCTGTATCTTTCAATAGTCTCGTATTTCAATAAGGGTCGCCTATATGCAGACGTAAATCTGTTGTAGAATGCTTCATCTCATTGATTATGTTGTTTTTCGAAAGCAAAAATCTCGAAACTTATTTGTAGGCTCAATAAAAACTACACTGGTTTGTTTGAAAGTTCTCGTGTATACTTTCTTCATTTCCAATTTCCTTAGGAAAAAACCTTTTCTCCTTTTTTCATGTTAAAGGTTAAGAAAATAGTAAATGAATGATCAAACATAGATGCTTCTCACTGTCATAACAAATCTGTTGTTAGAAATAAGTGGAAATTAAAAAAACAAAAACAAAAAAACCTACCGGTAGGGAGGTTCGATCCGAAGACTTCGCGCATGTGAAACTAAGTGCTTACTCACTCCGCTGCGGATTTCGTGAAAACTACTGCCCCTACAAACCTTACAGCAAAGGACGCCTGTATCTTCAAACTCGATTTTCTGAAACACTGTTAAAAATTTCGTCTTGCTGTGTACATCTAGTCGTGCCCTACATATCCTGCCAATGCGAATCAAACTGGCGAGGGGACGTTTGTACTGTCCCCTTATGAGTTATCCAGGCTCGCCTCCATGTCCCTCCCTCAATGCGTTATCACCTCCCCCCCCCCCCCCCCCACACACACACACCTCCTTTCTACTTGAAAACTACTTAGCTCAGATTCTTGAGCATTTGCCCGAGGAAGACAAAGATTTCGGATTCGAGTCCCTATCAAGCACACCGTGTTAGTGTGCCAGGAAGTTACAGACCCGTTCAAAAACCGCTGCAGAGTGAAAATTCATTCGGGTAACAAAAATCTCTTCAACAAACATCAACACTGACTTGACAAGCAGAGACCTTGCGAAACACGGATAGCTCTGTTCGTCCATGAAATTCAGAGCGCCGATGAGAAAGGCGCCCAGGTTGACGCCGTGTTCACTGACTTCCGGAAAGCATTCAGTAGATCAGCCCTGTCGTTTAGTGAACAAAATAAGAGATTATCGAGTGTCGGACCACATATGTGGTTGAATACAGCGCTTCCTAGCAGAGAGAACTTATAACGTTGCAATCAACAAGACGAAACTGACAGATGTAAACATAATTTCAGGCGTGCCCCAAGGAAGCGATATTGACCCATTACTGTTACAGTATTTATAAATGATCTAGTGGATAACATCAGAGGCGCAATGAGTCTATGAAATAAGAAGTAAGAACTTCTGTAGCCTAGATCGCTAATAATAATTTTGGGTTTCGGCAAATCTAAGTTGCCATCGTCGGACATATGAAACTACATCTCAATACAGTATTTGCATAAGATCTGATAATACTAGCGACCTTGGCTGCTTAAGTTTTTACTTCTGTATTTCACATTCCTCAATATCGCCCTCATACTTTAACGATGTCAAGCATATATCATTCGATGTGTCTGTTCACAGACGACGCTGTTCTCTACAGACTTTCTGTCTGTATTTCACTAAACTCCCTCTGCAATTAACCTGTGTGTGTGTGTGTGTGTGTGTGTGTGTGTGTGTGTGTGTGTGTGTGCGCGTGCGTCTTCTTAATGTTCTACCAGTATTGCAATAATTTCATATCCTGGACACACAAAATAAACAATATATCAGTCTGGAACCCCTACCACGTTGCATTTAGAGAAGTATTAGAGAAGATCGAACGACAAGTGGCACGTTTCGTCGTGTGGTCACTCAGTAAGCACAAGAGCGTTGCGGAGATGCTCAACAATATACAGTGGCAGAGAGGCGTTGTGTTCACTGAGAGGTTTTTTGTTGAAATACAGAGGGCGTGTGTTTCAAGAAGAGTCGGCCAACATATTACTGCCCCCACATACCGCATCCCGGCAAGAACAGTGACACAACTCAAATATGTACCTGAGTAAAAACCGGGTTAAAGAATTACATAACAACTTCTCTTGAAATAGTATAAGCTATCTTTTCACTTCAAGTAAGTATTTAAGACAGTTAATTTCATTTTATTCTATACAACAATAATATCGACATGTAGTTCTGTTCTCGTAGTCGATTTTTCTCAAGTATAGAATTTTTCAGTTGATTTACTAATCTTGCCGGGGTGCGATAATGTTTTGCTGCGTGACCAAAACAGAAAAATTGAGCTCATGCGAAGGTTTATCGATATTCGTTCTTCACATGCACCATTCGCAAATAGAACTGGGAAGGGGGAAATAGTACAGGAAAGGTTACACGTGAGTAAATGCTTGCGCCCACAGTCACAGACGATGCCGAAGAAGACTAAGTGGTATCAAATGCAAATCACGTTGAACCACACCAACTCTTGTGTTGTTGATTTTTAATCCCGTGGGGTATTTGCTCTCTCCTGTTCGTCACTGACGGCGTGCGTGTAAGCCAGTGTCAAATGTAATTGCTGCTGCGCATGCGTGTGACCAGTGTAGCAGTAGGGCCCGCGTTTGTTTTGGCGCCGCCGTCTGATGTAAGTTAGTACTGCCGCATTTCAAACGAGTCCGGCTGGACTACTCGTCTACTTTCCTCTGTTTGCATCGACTGCAACGATTACGGCGACAGAGCATTTTGCTCCCAGTAAGTGTCAATACTCGCATCGCACAGTAGTGGGCTGCAAACTTCGTTATTAGGAAACTTTCTTTATTGACGCAAAAATCATATTTCGGGACTTTTCTATTTCGTTCCGTGAAACCACGAAAGCTGTACTGTTAGCTGCAGCGACGAGATCTCGTTTTATCAGCAGATATTCTGCTCTCTTCAGTCAATTTTTTTATTGCAACTTTCTTGCCGAGGGATTTTTGTTGTACACGGTGTACAACAGTTATCAGACTATTATAGATTCGAACTAACTCATTTGCTTGAAATACTTTTAGTGTTTAGTCCATAGATTCATCCTTTGTGGTACCGTTTTGTGAGACAGCTTCTGTGCATGCTCTCGCGTACATGTATTTACGAGATACTCTACCAATTTTCCAATTATTCTGCAGACTGATGCCCATGGTGCACAGGAAATTGTTCACTGCATTTGCATCTTTGTAATGGTGGTCACCTGTAAATAGATATTTCAAGACGCGACACCAGATATTCTGAACGGCCATACTTTCAAGCATCCAACGTAAACTCAAATATAAACAGATTTAATTTTTGAGAAAAGTAATTCTCGATAAAGAGACAGCCGTGCATTCTCGTATATTATGTTACACAATGAAAAATGGGGAACGAGAGACACGTATAAAAAAAAGGAGATGGAACATATCCAAAGACCTCAGGGATTAGTTGATTCCACAATAAAGAGATTACAGCGCAATATTTGGAAAAAGTACTTGGCAGAGGAACTTCTTAACCGAGATCGCTATAAAAAACTTTACTGTAGATAACCGGTTTCGGTGAAACTAAGTTACCATCTTCAGATTTTCATGAAGGTTATTACAAACATCTTGTGCCAGCTACACACAAAATCTTTCCATTGAATTTCCAGATATGTAAACATAGAATGAGAGATACTTTGGTACGTCAACATTAAAATTAGATCACAATTCGCCAAACCATCGTTCCTTTTACGGAGTAAAGTCAAGCGCCGGCACACCAATCCGGAACGATAGAGCAGAGAAAGCTGTGAGAAGGGGTCAGCCAATCGCTCGCTGACCGACCTCCCCTCCAGGATGACGACGCGACAGCAGCGGCCCCTAGGTAAAGAAGACATAAATAAGCACCGCGCTCAACTGGTGGCGGCCCACTTGGATAGCAGCTTCGAGGTTAGCCACTACGATAGCAGTTCAGGAAAGACTTTTGTCGGTTAGAGATCAGGAGTCACTGCAAAGATTGATTATTTCATATGTCGCCCTTTGCTTGCGACACCTCTGTATCTATAATTTTCTTATTGTAATAAAACTCATTAATACGGGTTGGCCGGCCGGGGTGGCCGAGCGGTTCTAGGCGCTTCAGTCTGGAACCGCGCGACCGCTACGGTCGCAGGTTCGAATTCTGCCTCGAGCATGGATCGGGGGCACGTCCTTAGGTTAGTTAGGTTCAAGTAGTTCTGAGTTCTAGGGGACTGATGACCTCAGCAGTTAAGTCCCATAGTGCTCAGAGCCATTTGAATACGGGTTGTTGTTTGTTTGTCTAGCGAACCGAGTAGGCAGGATTCCTAGGCACAACAGTTCCCATAACATACCATGCCAACTTGGGCGCTATAAGACCATCAATAGCCAATGCATGAGACAGTTCGCTTAGGAAGGAGTTGAATATGCTGGCACACAAATCTTTTATCGTAAGTCCAATAATATGAAAAGTCTGACAGGTGGCATAAAACCCTAAAATCATTTCACATGGACAATTTCTTTTTTTCTATTCTGCAGGCGAAGTATTAATTAAAAACAGCTACGTAATATCTGTAGTTAAACAGTAATAAATTCGTTCTTAGTAGATGTAATTCTATGTTGAATTTAGTTTCACGTGATATTCTGACTTAATATTCAAGTGCCTTTATTTTTTTTTTTTTTTTTTTTTTTGCAGTTGTTAACCTTTGCAGAATAAGATCACAATTTAGCCTCAACGCCGCGTGCTGCTCCTCGGACTAGCCCAATTTTGCTCTAAGTATTGCACTGTGTTATTTTCTTTATAGGCACTATATTCAACACCTTATTCACTTTCCGTGCCATTAGTGTACACTTATCTTAATTGTTTTTACACCGTCAAGGGACCGTAGACCTTGTAAGTGACAAATTTCCAACTTGATACTTCTACCCGTTGCTGAGAAAAAAGAGGGTGCCGGCCGGAGTGGCCGAGCGGTTCTAGGCGCTACGGTCGCAGGTTCGAATCCTGCCTCGGGCATGGATGTGTGTGATGTCTTTAGGTTAGTTAGGTTTAAGTAGTTCTAAATTCTAGGGGACTGATGACCTCAGTAGTTAAGTCCCACAGCGCTCACAGCCATTTGAACCATTGAGAAAAAGGGTTCTTAACTGACGGACGAACGGACGGACGGACAGACAGACAGACAGACAGACGAGGATAAATTGATCTTATAAAGTTCTGTTTTCACTGACAGAAGTACGGAACAATAAAAAGTAACAAAATGAGCGTATCGAATGTCGTCCGATAATGAAGCCAATACGGAACATCATTATATTGGGCGAGCCAGTCATTGTCTCGGTAAGATTTAAAAGCGGTCCCAGTGGAACGCTATAATCCTGACAGACGAGCTACGGCCTTGAAATTAAGTGTAGGCTGCAAGCGGAAAAACCAGTGCCCGATAAGCCACTCCACTAGCGTCGCGCTGTGGCACGGATGAGTGAAGGGGCGAAGGGAGGTAGACAGGAGACTGGGAGTGTTTATTAGCGCGCGTGGCGCCGCGCCGCCAGTACAGTTTTAATGCGGCCGCCTTAATCAAGGGCCGCGGTGGCGACCCGCGCTGGGAAGGCTGCTGATTGCGTGCTTAATACCGGCGCCTAATCCTCCACCTGTTCCGCCGCGCCGTAATTAACGCACGCGCCTCGGGAGCGCGCTAGGGAGTCCTGCCGCGCTGCCTCGTTATTGCATCGCGTCTTCTGCGCAGATGAGCACAGTCCTTGAGGCTTCTCTAGAAGCAGCGTCTTAAAACAGGTCCTCACATTATGCTAACAGAAATACAAGGTGAACATTAATAAAACCGACAAACTGCAGGGACGGATTCCTGACTGGAAGTAGACAAGAGGTCCTATGAACATGTGTCCGGAAATGCACTGTTGCCACGTTAGACGGTGCTGACGAACGAAAGCTCATCTGACCCCTTGCTGTGTGTTGCAGGCTGTGACTGACGCACCCTCAATGGTCACGTGCCCGATATTCCGGTATCCATGTCGGAAACAAGACGAGATTGTGTTTGTGTACGGCCAAGCAGATGGAAAAAGTCGAGAGACAGCGCGGCCGTACCATAACAAGTTCTCTCTCTCTCTCTCTCTCTCTCTCTCTCTCTCTCTCTCTCTCTCTCTCTCACACACACACACACACACACACACACACACACACACACACACACACCGACCACATCACACAACACTGCAAGCCCTTTTCTGGCGTTTGTGTGAGTATGGATCCTTTCAGACAAACGAGCATGTAGAAAGGTGGCGGACTATACGTACACTAGATTTGGAGGATCAGATTCCACAGGATATTGAGACGAACCGTAGTACAAGTTGCAGACAAGTGGCCCGCCAACATGGTGTAAGCCAAACGACGATTACGTGTATCTGGCAAGACAACCTCTACTATTCCCATTACATACTACGAGTGCAAGGATAATCAGCAGTGGAATTCCCTCTACGGGAAGGATTTAGTCGATTTTTTTGTACCAGACTATTACAATTATGGGATTTCTGTCATTCTTCTTTACCGACGGAGCAACCTATATCAGAACTGAGATCAATCAGACATCCATGGGCTACAGATAATCCTCGGGGAATGGTTGGGGCGTCTCATCAGTATCGGTTCAGTATCAATGTGTGGGAGGTATTCTTGGCGACCACATACCCTAATAAGCCAAAACATTATGACCACTGCCCACCGTCACGTCGAATGCCGTCTTGTGGCCTTCCAGGCACGTGTCGCGGTAACAAAAGTATGTAAAGCGGAGCAGACACGCGCGGGGCATCACTCTAGCGAAGATATGGGCTGCAAATGAGGAAATCCACTGACATAAGCGACTTTGTCAAAGAGCAGATTATTATTACGCAGAGCCTGTGAACGAATATCTCAAAAACTACGAAGCTGGTCGAATGTTTACGTGCCACTGTTGTGAGAATCTGCAGAAAGAGGTAGAAGACAGTGGAACTATTGATAGGCGCCAAATGGTTGGACGACCACGACTCTTTACAGAATGTGGTGTTCGGAGAATTATCTGTTCTGTAAAGTAGGATAGATCCTGTTCTGTGGCGTCTCTGCCTAAAGAGCACATTGCTGGCGGACGCAGGAGTGTTTCGGAGCACACCGTTCATCGTACATCATTGAGCATGGAGCTCCGCCGCAGACCACCCCTATGTGATCCCATTTCGACCCAGTGATATCGTCAGTTACGAATGTAGTGGGCACGCGACCATCGGGATCCGACCGTCGATCAATGGGAACGTGTCGGCCCTCCGGGCGAATCACATTTTGGCTACACTAGGTTTATGGTCGTCTCCACAAATACCATTCAGCCAGATCGCTGGTCTATCATCAGCGATCGGCTTGTTATCTCTGGCGCGTCCCCGGGCATGAGCATCTTAGCGATTTCGGCTGGGGCGCGCGCGACGGCGAGAGACAGTGGTTGGGAGCGGCCGCTGAGACTGGCGGAGTTGTGGCTCGGGAGTAAGCGTATGCGTGATGTCTGTTACGCTGGGGCTGTTTGCTAATCGTGAAACTCCTGCGGCGGTTCCTGGTTGCCTGGAAGGCATTTCATATAAACTGTGCCAAGCCTCGCAGTGAGAGGGGAGTCCGGAGTTGGTGTTGGCCTAGATGTGTATACAAATTGAGATGCCTGTTTGAGAAGCACGGCGTGGGCCTGTCCGTTGCTTCGTCCTTCTAGCAGCCACCGCTAGCGGATGTTCGGCTGGAATGTCTACAATTTGTGGTGAGCATAGTGTGAACAAGTTCTCGTAGGATGTGCTCCCAGCCTGACTCTGAGCCTGTGTTATTTGTGGGTGCCGACCCCTTGTCTGTTACTGCTTCCGGGTGTCCTGCAAGATTTCACAGCAAAACTGTGTTTTTGTGGTATTCTGTGTTTCTGGCTCAGCCTCCGCCTCAAAGAAGGGGGCGGGGGGTTCGATTGGACATCTTTTGGAATTCCTTAATGCTGTAATTTAAACATATAAAAAAATTGGTCTTTTAGAATAAGCGCCTGTTTCTTTGGGACACTGCAGTTCAAACAGGAGCGGCGTAATGTTAAAGAGTATTTGTTATTCGTCAAATGTAGTGTATTTAATGTCATGCAGTTTTCTGGGGCACGCAGCTGTGTTATTGAGCTCATTTTGAAGTGTTCTGTCGGGTGAATGACTGCTCCCCACTTCAGTGTATTCTTTTGAGTAGTACTGTAGAGTTTCTTGGATATTTGTCAGTGGGGTGTATTGATTCATTTTTTCTCTTTCTTTTGAATTACGGAGAATTGTTTAGTTTATTTGGTTATTGGGTTAACTCGCTCTTCACGCACTAAATCAGCTGATATTGAAATTGTTTTTGTTTTTCTTTTTTTTTTAATTCCTGTTTAATGTCAGACAGATTCAAATGTAGCTTCATTTATGTTATTTGAAATAAATGTGTTGGATTGACCCTAATGAATTATGTGCAATCGAAGTAAGGGGCCCAGTCCTTCATTAGTGCTTAACAGTGGCGTGTGGTTCGGGTAGTGATCCCCGAGCTCGGACCAGCCGTCACCGAGGTAAACGGCGGCTCGAAGGGTGTACTCGCGCCACGGACGCAGGGAGCAGTACAGTGCTATGAGACACATTCTCCTGCGCTTGCATGGGACCTGTGGTAGATAATCGAAGATACGCTGACTTCTGTGAACCACCTGCACCACTTCTTGTTTGACGTCTTCCCCGACGGCGATGTCATCTTTCAGCAGTATAACTTTCCTTGTCCCGGAGCCAGAGCCGTTCTACAGTGATTCGAGGAGCTTTATGGTGAACGCACGCTGACGTCTCGGCAACCAAACTCGCCGATGTAAAAGCTATGGAACCCATCTGGGTAGCTATCGGGCGCCATAACCGCGTACGCAAATCAGTGGTCCGTTATTTACGCGAATTACATGACATCAGCATAGACATCTAATACCAGATACCTCCAGAAACGTACCAACGAATTATCGGATCCCTGGTACGCATATCAGTGATGTATTTCGTTCCAAAGACGGCCAAGAAGCTATTAAGCTGGTGGTCATAATGTTTTGGCCCATAAGTGTACTTGGATCAGTTATTATTCCTCAAAGCCTCAGCGGAGGTACGTACCTAGGCTTCCTGCGGAATATTCTGGCTGGGCTGCTTGAGACTGTGCCTTTGGTAATACGACAGGTAACGTGATTTCTGCGTGACAGAGCACCATTCCACTTCCACATTTCGGTTCGCCAACACCTCAACAACATCTTCCCTGGACGTGGAAGACCTGCAGCATACCCTGCTAGTTCATTGGACTTAAACCCCGTGGGTTTTACGTCTGGGGGCTTCTGAAAGGCATGGTGTGTGCTGAACCCGCTCCTGGTGTACAGACCCTTCAACAGCGTGTTCACGATACCTGTGACACAATCCCGAGAGGGCCGGAACGTGCGAAACAGGGCGGCAAACCATCTTGCGACGTGCGAACGCGTGCATTGCACCCCGTGGAGGCCACTTTGAACGTCATCATGATGTGGATGCGATGCAGCTCTGTACTTTGTTCCGATACGATTTGTTGTCGTTGCAAGCACACTTTCCATTTTCGGCCACGTGCTCATAGGATCTTTCTTCCTCTATTTCCAGTCGGGAATCCGTCTCTCCCTTTCGTCGGTTTTATAAATGTTCACCCTGTACACCGCACCAGAAGTGGGAAAATGAATGTTCGTGTAGAAAAACCAATCTGATACCATCTGTAGTTCTAAAAGGCTCTTCGCATACAGCGCAGCTTCATACAAGGATGTGGCGTCGTTAGAAATCTATTATAAAATGCAGATATACCTGATGATGATCAGCGCCTACTGAGAAGACTGGCAGCTGACTCTGGACATACATAAATATAACTGATGTAGTAACTGACGCTATGCCATTAAGTGTAACAGAAGTGATATCTGGGATTCGTTTAAGTTTTTAGTTTAGTTTTAGTTATGTCATGTTCCGGAGATAATTTTCCCGATTATTTTATCGATACGATGTGGAACAGGTCAGGTTACAAGACACACACACACACACACACTACTAGTGCTAATATTAATATTACTGAAATGGAGTAGAACGAGTTGTCCAAAAGAAATGATTTTAAGCTAGATTTAAAACTTGACCTGCCACCTGCCAGACACTTTATGTTGTTGGGCAAATGAACAAAGATTTTTGTTGCTGAATAATGCACTCCTTTTTGAGCAACTGACAGCTTCAGCTTCAATAACGGATAGGAAACGTAATTTTTCCCTCTGGTGTTGTACGTATGAACATCAGTGTTCTTCGCGAATCGAGATGGATTATTTGTAACAAATTTCACTAGCGAATATATGTACTCTGATGTTGCAGTTAAAATACCTAACTCCTTGAAAAGGCGCCTACATGACGTCCTTGTGCGAACACCACTAATTATTCTCACTGCTCTCTTTTGTGCAATCAATACTTCATGTCTAAGTGCCGAGTTACCCCAGAAAACTATTCCATAAGACATTATTGAGTGGAAATATGCAAAGTACGGTAAGAGGTTGATCTGTTTATTACCAAGACTAGCGATTATAGGAAGAGCGAAAGAAGCTGAACTTAGTTGTTTGAGAAGATCAGTAATATGCTTCTTCCAGTTCAAGTTGTCATCAATGTGAACACCAAAAAATTTGGAGCAATCTACCCTGTTAACTGAGCCCTGTTCATATGCTACATAAATTGTCGGTATGACTCTATTCGGTGTACAGAACTGGATATAGTGCGTTTTTTCAAAATTAAGGAAGAGTCCATTTTATGAAAACCACTCGTGTCATCTGCAAAAAGTACTCGTTCCGCTTGCTGAACGTTAAGTGGGAGGTCATTCACATGAATAAGGAACAGCAGAGGACCTAAAATTGAACCCTGTGGGACTCCCTTTGTGATAACTCACCGTTCACTAGAATTTACCACCCTTCCAACATGAAGTGTTACATGCCTTCTGCTTTTTCTAATTTATATAAACGATTTAGAGACAATCTGGGGTTGCAGGTAATACTGTCGTTTATTGTCTATTTAATTCATCAGAAGATCAAAACCAACTGCAAAATGATTTGTAGATAATTTCTGAACGGTTCAAACAGCAGCAAGATATCTCACAATTAGAATTACGAAGAACTTAAATTGGAACGATCACACAGATAATTTGTGGGGAAGACGAATCAAAGACTGCGTGTTATTAGCACAACACCTAGAAAATGCAAGAAATCTACTGAAGAGACTACCTAAATTAAGGATGTCCGTCCCCTTCTGGAGTGCTATTGCGCGGTATGGAATCCTTACCAGGTAGGATTGACGGAGGATATCGAAAAAAAAAACTGAAAGAAGGGCAGCTCGTTTTGTATTACCGCGAAATATGGGAGAAAGTGTAACGGACAAGATACGCAAGTTGTGATGACAGTCACTGAATGAAAGGTGTCTTTCGACGTGGCGAGAAGTTTTCAAGAAAATTCCATCGCAAACCACCTCCTCTGATGGCAAAAATATTTTGCTATCTCCTACGTACAAAGAGAGAATTGAGCATCGTAATAAAATAACACAAATCAGAGCTCGCACGGAGGAATTTAAACGTTCGTGCTATTAGAAACTATAACGGTAGAGAAATAGTTTGAAAGTGGTTAGATAAACAGTTAGACGTGTACTGCAGAATAATCACATAAATGCAAGTACACGAGAAGGTCCGGCATCGTTTGACTAGGCGAACGGTGCTCATTTACTACAATTACTAACGTCCAAAGAGCATCTACGAATTACCATCCTGTTCGATTTAAACAAACGATGACACAAATGTAACTGACACGAAGGCAGATGTTGGACTCATATGTACTGGAAAGATTGTGAAGAAATGTAATTTACGTACCAAAGAGTTCACTTAAAAGACTCTCCCTGACCAATTCTCGATTCGGAGTCGGAGCCCCTCGCTTCATCCCATTAGCGGGAGAAAGAGAGACTAGATTCAAGGCAGGTTTCGGAATTCGTCATGGGTTCTTTTGTTCATCATGAGAGGGTCACGAAAATGCTCAACAAACTGCCGTGGCGAACGATAACAAGAGAGGTGAGGTGCATCGCGGAGAACCTTGCTGACATAGCCGGCGCCCACATTCCAAAAAACAAGAAACACACATCATCCAACATACACCTCGCAGAATTAGCACCATTTTAGAATAATATAAATTCGGCGCATAGGGAGGGGTACCGACCGTCTTTCTTCCCGCGTGCTCTTCGCGAAAGGAACAGGAAGAGGGGAAGAAAAGAATACTGATACACTATGTTCCCCATCAACACACCACACTATCAGAATTCAGTACGCATACACGAGAAACATTAGCCACCAGGGTAGCTTCCTGGACTCTGGTAGGCGCGGCGGCCCCGGATCGAATCCGCCCGGCGGATTGACGACGAGAGCCGGTATGCCGGCCAGCCTGGATGAGGTTTTTAGGAGGTTTTCCACATCCCGCTAGGTGAATACCGGGCTGGTCCCAACGTTCCGCCTCAGTTACGCAGCTCGCAGACATGTGAACACATTCACACTATTTCCATGGATTTAACTCGACACAGACAGTTGGGGTACACTAATTCCGTCCTGGGGGGTACGGGGTGGCGGCAGGAAGGGCATCCGGCCATTCCTTAACATTAACTTGCCAAATCCGATTAACCATGGCCGACCCTGCGTAACCGCGGGACAAGGCGCAAGCGATAGACAAATACGAGAAACATTATTACGGCAGACCGAATAACTTTCGTTGAACGCTCAACTACACTTCAAAATGACACACACACACACACACACACACACACACACACACACACACACACACACACACACACACACAGAGAGAGAGAGAGAGAGAGAGAGAGAGAGAGAGAGAGAGAGAGAGAGACGACGCTATTTTCCTGCATTGTCACCAAGTCTCTGTAAACAATGGTCGGAAAGTTTTACGAATCGGTCAATTCCTCGACTATGGAAATCTGCGTCTTAGTAACGGAGTCATCCGACAACCGCCGGAAAATCTGCGAATCAGTTCCTCCATTGCCTGGAAATTATCGTCCGTGGTCGATGTCAATGGCCTTCCTTCCTGTCAGCACCTCCCACACTCACTCACATCTGTGCAACTTCGCTCTAACTGTTGCGCTCTTTTCACTAACGCTGGAAGCGACACTCCATTTGGTTCATACGTTACCATAATTTCACGGTGGATCCGCGTGAAATTTGTACATTTTGGTCACAAGAATCGAACTGTCCCGAGTACTTCAACTTTGGATAGTTGCCGCGCCACTTGACTCCCTCATCACGACGGCCATGTTAACCGCAGCACAACTGCCTCTGCAGGAAACCCAGAGCATGTATTCCCTTCTGACAATGCGCCACTCTTGTTGCGCAGTGGTCTTAGCGGTGGACTACATGTGTAGAGTCCTACCTCACTTTTTGAAATCCCCTCGCAGATACAAAATAAATAGCAAAAAGATATTTGCTACATCGTTTTGAGTGCCCCGATCGATTTCGAATCGTTTATTCACCGCCAGACGCACGATTTCTAGAAATGTTAAAAACAGTTTATTTTCCAACCTCACGTTATATAGCATCCACAACACGTTCTGTGTAGGTATGGTACGGTTCATAAACACCGTGGAGGCAGTTAACTATACTGTTTTGTAACGTATCTTCTGTCTTGCTAGGTAAGAACATGATTATTCCGGAATTTTGCGTACTTCCTATTTCCATGCAGCTGGTATGACAGCTTTCCCCACACAATGATTGGAACATTAATTGAACTCTCTCATCATAGTTTAGGAATAAATGTGTGTGCTACAGTATAAAAGATCCGAATATAATACGAGTGTAAAAGAGTCACATAAACTGTTTAAAGACATTTACTCGTATCTTCTGCACAGAAGACCGGTAAGCACATGTAGTATTAATGTTTATTGTTTTTTGCTTTTACTGTTAAATATATTTCATGGGTATTGTCTCAGTATTACCTGAGGTAGTTCTAAGAAGAGTAAGTATGATTAACTTTACTGACTGATAAACAATGAATGAAATAAAAATATTTACATCAAGTTATGTGGGATACCTAAGTTATGAATGCATTTTATCACTTGAATGTTAACTACGGCTATGGCTCTGGCCGTGGGAACTTTCACTAACGTCGAGCTACGGAAAAACTTGCTGTATAACTGTAACTAATTAGCACTAAACCGATAGTGGGGCTAACACTGAACCAGCCACCAGTTTACAATCGTACAGTCGTTGAATTTACCAGCCTATTCTAGCATGGACACAAGAACGTGAATATTATTGATATTTAAAGTTTTGTAACCCTGTAGTTAAAGTATTTATTCACTATTTTTTCGCAAAGCATATATCTAACATAAACCGCCCAGTAGTCTGGTCACGATTACTCGCCGACATGGGTAGTTATTTTGAGAGGGAAGTAGGTATGAGAACAATGATCCTGTTTATAGCGCAATCTCCGATGCCGGCTGTACAAATTCTAACATTTTGGATTTTCATGAACTCCATAACCTCTCCCCCCTCCCAACTATGCCGATGTTTTGGAGGTCGTCTATACTTAAATACACGTAATATTTCGAAAGCCTTTTACATTATTCTTTTTTAACTAAATTCTTATTCGTTTACCGACTAATTCTTTCAATGACACAATCTTCCTTACATATTAGAGATAATGGAAGCACGATTACAACGAGACATCTACGCGATATCTTATCGCCACATTACTCGTAATTTCATAAAGGGTCAGAATATTGTCTAATATTCGTATTTAATGATATCATTCCTACTGCGTGTAGACAAATCTTAATTTAATCATTCGATGATTTACTTTGTGTCGCCATAAAACCAAACGCTGTGCCCACAGCCAAATCTGTAAGACGCGTATTCTACATTCAAAGGGCACTACTGTCTCTCCACCGTTCCTCACTCACTGAGGCATCTAGTTAACCGTTCAGTATTCACCATGTGTGATCCTACGGAAAGCTCTCGACATACTGGAGTCGCTACTCTTGTTGTGTTGGTAACTTTCACTACTTCAAAGACTTTTTAAAAAGGATGCAAATATAGTATGCCAGTAAGCGACATCATTGGTTAGACTGATTAGTCTCAAATTTTTAGTTTTGTATAAAATAATATATTTTAATACTCGTTGTGCTGTAGACAGAAGTAGTATGTCCGAGAGCGGGGTGGCTGAGACGCACTAGTGCCACTTGGGTACCGCTGAGACGACGGTTCGCCTACTGTGGCTCCGGCGCCCAGTGGAGAACGTGTGTGAAGGACGACCAGTACCGACCTGCACTCTGCATGAGGCTCTACACAATCAGCATCCCATGTCTAGCTGCCTGCTGCCGAAACACACACACAGAGAGAGAGAAAGAGAGAGAACGAACACGTTGCGCTTGCAGCATTTTGTTCCGCCAGCAAGGAAGGGCTTCAAACGGATTAAACTGTTCGCAAAGTGACAAACCGATTAACTGGCCGTACGGCCGTACGAACCACTTTTGATTGTTTTGATGCGCCCCGCCATGTGGTACCTTTCCTCTAGCAATCACTTCACCTCAAGAGTAACATGTACATCCAACGTCACCGATTATTTTTGGGTATATTCCATCGCTCTCTCTTTCCGTACAGTTTTATTGTCTCCCTCAAATCCCTGTAGTACCGTAACAATTATTCCGTGATTTTTAACAAACGTCCCATCATCATTCATACAGCTTCCTCCCCTCTTGTTAGTGTTCTACATATATTTTCCTTTCCTTTCCCGATCTGCCGGAGAATCAACTCATTTCTTATCTTACCAGTCCGCTCAATTTTCAAAATCCTTCTTCAGATGTCAAACGCTTGCGGTTTTCATTGTCTTCCGCAGACTCATGCTATTTCTGTCCTTTCGCCTGTTATGGACAGTTTCCCATCCGAGAGCAAGAATCTCTATCCGCTTCTAAGCCCTTTTTTGACGCGGCAGGCGATGGTTTCTTCGAAAGAAACGGCCGATTTCCTTCCCCATCTTTGAAACTACCAACGTCGTGCTCCATCCCTAATGACCTCTCTGTCGACAGGACGTTAAACCCAAATCATCTTTCCTTCCTTGACACGGTCGTTGACAGTATAGAGTTGACTTCTTACACCGGAAATATTCGGCTGATTTTACTCAAAGTGGTTGAGATCGAACTCTGAATCTTTTGATTACTAGTCAAAGATACTTCTCCCTTCACAATTACAGGCTTTTGGAGAATGTTATTGGAGGATTAGGGTTCAACGTACCGTCGACGACGAACCACTAGCGACTGTGCACAGTCTCTCATTGGTGAAGTAAGTCGCCACTGTCCTATTCATAGATGGAGCCGGCACTTGCCTTAATCCGTTTAGGACATCACGTAAAACGTAAGTGTGGATGGCTGTATGGGAATCTGAACCGCCTTTGTCTCGCTTGTCCCCACTGTGCTGACCTCTGTACCACGTTGTCAAGTAAGGTAGACAGCGAACACGCAACACACTTCGTCCGCCTTTGATCCAAGTCTCATTTCCATTCCACATGATTAATACCTTGAGTTATTCATTTACTTTTTTATCGGAAGTTTATCTTTTTTAACAACTCAATATGACGATGTCGTTATTTTTCTTCATGTACAGGCTCAATTTTTTTTTTAACTTTCCAGCAACTATCATCATAGCCATCTGCTATTCAATATTTCCCACGTTAATTCAGTTTGTTCTTTTACTTACATATTATTAGTATTAAAATGTCCGGTTTATTACGCTACGATTAGAATTAGACGTATTTTTTTCGTATTTGTGATCTTCTAGCGCTCATTATTCGTCTCGGACAGATCCGTACCGTGTGTGTGTGTGTGTGTGTGTGTGTGTGTGTGTGTATGTGTTGGAAATGATATGTAACAGCAGTAGCCTATAAGATACAACGAAATCAGTCTGAGGGTGAAGGCATGGCTTGTTGAGAAACACATAGTGGTTGCAGAGAAAGTTAAACTGAGTGAATTATTATTTTTCCTATTTGTGCCTAATTAATCACTCGCAGTCCTGGAAAAGCAACCTTCGAAGTAGTAGAGGGAAGTGCCGTAGACCATGATTGTTACATTATACTTTGAGACTATTTTCTCTGATTTAATATCTTTTCTGATTTTCGTTAGTGTTAATTTGATTATTTTTGGGAGTACAATTATTTCAGTGCCTGCGAGGCACTGGGACGACTACAGGCGTTAGGAAATATGAAATGTGCCTTCACCCACACCGGGCAAGCAACTTTACATTACAATGCCTCTCATATACGGGAATATACAAAATGGGTGTACGAGTGCAGATCGTAGACAAGTGGTTGACGACGCATGAAAGATGGGGGTCTGGCCGTGGAGCGTGCACGGATAACCAAATCGTAGGGCGACCGCTCGCCAGCGGAAATCCGGGTTCGAGAGCAAGTCCGGCACAATTCTCACTGTCGCCATTCCATTGTGCAAGTGATGTTTGCCCACACTTGCAACTTCGAATACATTTCATGTCTTTTTGCGAGTCGTCCGATTTTTGTAACTTTTTTCAAACTCACTATGGTTGTTGAAAATAATTTTTTATAATACCTTTTAATCATAAGAGTAAAATCTACATGCCACATAACATTACAGAGTCAGAATTAGATCCTTTTTAAAATTTATTTTTTTATGTATTTTTTTAAAATTACGAATAGCAAGTAAAGCAACACATTTTTTTTCTGAAAGCAGGTTAGCCGGCCGGAGTGGCCGAGCGGTTCTAGGCGCTACAGTCTGGAACCGTGCGACCGTTACGGTCGCAGGTTCGAATCCTGCCTCGGGCATGGATGTGTGTGATGGTTGGTTGGTTGGTTGTTTCGGGGAAGGAGACCACACAGCAAGGTCATCGGTCTCATCGGATTAGGGAAGGACGGGGAAGGAAGTCGGCCGTGCCCTTTGAAAGGAACCATCCCGGCATTTGCCTGGAGCAATTTAGGGAAATCACGGAAAACCTAAATCAGGATGGCCGGACGCGGGATTGAACCGTCGTCTTCCCGAATGCGAGTCCAGTGTTGTGTGTGATGTCCTTAGGTTAGTTAGGTTTAAGTAGTTCTAAGTTCTAGGGGACTGATGACCTCAGATGTTAAGTCCCATAGTGCTCAGAGCCATTTGAACCATTTTTTTGAAAGCAGGTTACTTTTATTCTGCATTCCAGTACACCATATTATTCCCCATTCTTTTGGCTACAAAACCCTATTTTTCCAACATAATCTCCGTTTTGATTTCATCCATACTGGATGAGAGGTCGTGGTTGTGAATGTCAATGTTAAAAAATATATCTATAAAACACTAAGATTGACGCGTTTCGGAAGTCAAGCTTCCATCATCAGAATAATAAAAAGTAAAAGAACCTGTTAAAATTCGCTAAAATGGAACATGCACCAGGCACAATAAAATTGATAATAAAATTAAAACATCGTGGCTACTTCCCTCGTTGTAGCCGTGTCTTCCAAGGCGCATCTCCACATAGTCGTCAAAATATAAAAAAACTCTAAAATGGTGTCGCCTACGGTGTTCAACATCTAACCACATGGTCCTCTCCTCTATCGTCGTTTTAATTTTATTATCAATTTTATTGTGCCTGGTGCACGTTCCATTTTAGCGAGTTTTAATAGAATCTTTTACTTTTTATTATTCTGTTGATGGAAGCTTGACTTCCGAAACGCGTCAATCTTAGTGTTTTACACTATAAACAAGTGGTTGAGCCGATATATTTTTTAACATAATCTCCGTTCAATGAGACGGCCTTAGCCACCTTACCGAGAGGGCCTGCATGTCCGCGTACTAACACACTAGTGGTCGACGTCGGAGCCAACGTCTTGCTGCATCAATAACCTCCCCAACATCCACGTACTGCTTACCGCGGAGTGCGTCCATAACTTGGCCAGATGCAAGTCAGAAGGGGCGAGGTCCGGGGCTGTAGGGTGTATAGGGAGAACAGTTCAATGAAGCTTTGTGGGGAAGTGTGTCAGCACTACCGACAGAGACGTCCAGTTGAGCCGCAAGGTGTTTGTCTGTGATCAGTCGATCATCTGGAATGAGTATGTCCGCACGTTCCAAGTCTGCGGGGGTCACAGTTGTATGCGGGCGGTTGGCACTCGGGAGATCGGACAGATTTGTCCAACATTGCTGCGATGATGACTGACACCACGCCCCAACGATTCTCCGTGTTTCTGTTTTGTGCCTGGTCTCCGTAGACATTCTGCAAGCGCCTATGGATATCAATGATAGCTCTCTGCTTGGAACGCACCTCCGTTACAGACGCCATTTTGAAATCTACGTGTAGAGCAGCCACATATCGGAACTTCACGAAACTATGGGGGCTGAAGGGAGAATATTCCACCAAGTCCCACAACTAAGTCCGCATTTTTTCGGCCAAAATTGGCTCAGGAAAAAAGTGTGTAGCATAACTTACTGAACGCCCCTCGTATAAACAAAATGGGGATCCAGGTTTCAGATAAATTTCGCTAATAATACTTCATTGAGCGCGTAATGAGTGACCGCTAACACTGCTGAGATAAGTAAACATGTTAGTACGTGACGAATTACTACACGAGTTCTCAATTTCGAGGGAACAGGTGGTCCGCCTCTCAAGCAAGGAAGCTGTGGCGCTGTAAACTGGCGAGATGAGCGGAGTTACTGGCTGTAGCGGGTGCTTTACGCGCAGTCGTCAAAAATAACGACGCTGTACCCAAACAGAGCCCCTTGTGCCGTACGTCGCCTCATTTCCCCCTCTGCTGATGCGTTCCCGTGGGGAGAACCAGCAGCCTTCCACAAGAAGGTCCAACTGGTCACGTTGAATTAGCTGAATGCTTTCAACACATTATATGTTTACGTACGGTAGTTCCACGCTTTGATGAATGTGAATTATGGATCTTATATTCGTCCACTCTCACCATTCATTACATGATGTGACTCGTATTTTCTTTCTTCCAAACAAATCCTGTGCTCGCTGTTGATGAGCACAGTTAGCCGACTGTGGAAAGCATTGTTCGACCGATCCCACGATAAGGAATTCAAGTGAGGCGCATGCAACAACTGACGTGTTAAATAACGCTGAGAGATTAGGAGTTATGTTCATTTTGAGCACAAGATGTGATAGCCAAGGGAAATCTGTAAGCCAACCGCGAATTGTAATATGGACTATTAATTAGTGATGATATAAAGCAGTAATTGCCAATGTGTTGGACCGATTGTTCAGACCATTTAAAAGTGCAGTAAAGACGTTTCTTTATGAAAAAAGTGGACAGTGCTACGGTCAACCGAATATAGTCTATTGACTACCGGAGGCAGGCGATAGTACTCCGCTAGCTTTGCAGTGCGACGAAGTTTCAGTCTACTATGGACCATATTACAACTAAACAAGCCACGTGACAGGAAAGAAAACTACAAGCCAATAGCTCTTTTAAGCTTCTTTTACGAACCGCTGACCCACTGCTGTCACAACGATATCATTAGAGACTGGGTATAGCTTGCTTGTCGGGCGTATAAAGGAGGGAGCTGGAACCGATATTTGCCTGATAAAGAATTCTTTATTCCTATACAATAGCCAAAACATTGCTTCCTCTGACCCCGTGTAAAAGAAGACCAAGTGCGAGTAGGACTCGCGCATTGAGGGCTCCGTACAAAATATATATATATAGGGTGGTCCATTGATCGTGACCGGGCCAAGTATCTTACGAAATAAGCGTCAAACGAAAAAACTACAAAGAACGTAACTCGTCTAGCTTGAAGGGAGAAACCAGATGGCCCTATGGTTGGCCCGCTAGATGGCGCTGCCATAGGCCAAACGGACATCAACTGCGTTTTTTTTTTTTTTTAAATAGGAACCCCCATTTTTATTACATATTCGTGTAGTACGTAAAGAAATATGAATGTTTTAGTTGGACAGCTTTTTTCGCTTTGTGACAGATGGCGCTGTAAGTCACAAACAAATGGATCACAATTTTAGACGAAAAGTTGGTAACAGGTAGGTTTTTTAAATTAAAATACAGAAAGTAGGTACGTTTGAACGTTTTATTTCGGTTGTTCCAATGTGATACATTTACCTTTGTAAACTTATCATTTCTGAGAACGCCTGCTGTTACAACAGGATTACCTGTAAATACCACATTAATGCAATAATGCTCAAAATGATGTCCGTCAATCTCAATGCATTTGGCAATACGTGTAACGACATTCCTCTCAACAGCGAGTAGTTTGCCTTCCGTAATGCTCGCACATGCATTGACAATGCGCTGACGCATGTTGTCAGGCGTTGTCGGTGGATCACGATAGCAAATATCCTTCAACTTTCCCCACAGAAAGAAATCCGGGGAGTCAGATCCGGTGAACGTGCGGGCCATGGTATGGTGCTTCGACGACCAATCCACCTGTCATGAAATATACTATTCAGTACCGCTTCAACCGCACGCGAGCTATGTGCCGAATATCTATCATGTTGGAAGTACATCGCCATTCTGTCATGCAGTGAAACATCTTGCAGTAATATCGGTAGAACATTACGTAGGAAATCAGCATACACTGCACCATTTAGATTGCCATCGATAAAATGGGGGCCAATTATCCTTCCTCCCATAATGCAGCACCATACATTAACCCGCCAAGGTCGCTGATGTTCCACTTGTCGCAGCCTTCGTGGATTTTCCGTTGCCCTATGTGCATATTATGCCGGTTTACGTTACCGCTGTTGGTGATGACGCTTCGTCGCTAAATAGAACGCGTGCAAAAAATCTGTCATCGTCCCGTAATTTCTCTTGTGCATAGAAATATGGTACGGGTGCAATCGATGTTGATGTAGCATTCTCAACACCGATGTTTTTGAAATTCACGATTCTCGCGCAGTTTGTCTGCTACAGATGTGCGGATTCGCCGCGACAGCAGCTAAAACACCTACTTGGGCATCATCAATTGTTGCAGGTCGTGGTTGACGTTTCACATGTGGCTGAACGCTTCCTGTTTCCTTAAATAACGTAACTATCCGTCGAACGGTCCGGACACTTGGATGATGTCGTCCAGGATACCGAGCAGCATACATAGCACACGTCCGTTGGGCATTTTGATCACAATAACCATACATCAACACGATATCGACATTTTCCGCAATTGGTAAACGGTCCATTTTAACACGGGTAATGTAGCACGAAGCAAATACCGTCCGCACTGGCGGAATGTTACGTGATACCACGTACTTATACGTCTGTGACTATTACAGCGCCATCTACCACAAAGCGAAAAAAGTGATCCAACTAAAACATTCATATTTCTTTACGTACTACAAGAATATGTAATAAAAATGGTGATTGCTATTCAAAAAAACGCAGCTGATATCCGTTTGAACTATGGCAGCGCCATCTACTGGGCCGACCATAGCGCCATCTGGTTTCTCCCTTCAAGCTAGGCGAGTTTCGTTCTTTGTAGTTTTTTCGTTTGATGCTTATTTCGTGAGATATTTGGCCCGGTCATTATCAATGAACCACCCTGTATATAGTTCATCTTCCCTGGGAATCGAGAATCTCAACGATTTTTGCCTGTTATCGATATGCTCCCGGGAATTCCAAGGCCGTATCAAAATCTCTACAGTAGTTCCTCAGAGCAGCCCGGACGTACAAAAGGAAGCGTGCAGCGGACTTCAGTTTATGAATGTAGAGAGACAAGATTTAGTGAAACATTTTTATTTATTTTACTAAAATATAACTATAATGTACATTTTATGCATGCAATGTATCAAATGGTAAAAAGACGTTTTTTGTACGATATAATTACAATCAATTTTTTTACTTTACTTGCACTACAAAACTTCGCTTCCTGCCTAGTGTCAAACGGTTACAAGACAACCAGGAAAGTTTTTTAGTGTTATTTGATTAAAAATTACGAAGTCTGCGAAACCTTGGTTCTTGCCAAATTTCATGTTTCGAAGTCAACGGGAAGCACCCTATTGCTTTTAACGAATGAGTTTTCGAATATCGATATACGTGACATAAATGGTCGTATCTTTCGACTGACGTGACTTAGAATCCTATTATTTTTACACCGCCAAGGGACCATAGACCTTAGTATGTGACGTAAATTTGAACTTGATATTCCAAATTGTTCCAAAGAAAAACTGTTCTTAACAGTGGCAGTGGGACAGACAGACAGGCAGACAATAAAGTGAACCTATATTGTTTTCGCTCTTAGAGACCGAAGCACGGAATCCAAAAAACCCGTGCATCTAACATGGTAGATTCCCCTATAGGAAACTGGTACTCCTAAGGATATTGTTTTCACAATTACAATATGTCACTCAGTAAAATTTTAGATTGGCGAATTATTCTCGTTATCTACGACTCGAGAACGATGAAGTCTTTACACATGTGTCGGTCAAAATAAGACAAGACATTCTGAATGCATCCGGGAATCGATGCGTCAAAATCCTGAGTGAGTGTCAGTTTGTGCCACTGTCTGAAAATAAACTTTTCAGTTCAGTGATAGGTTTTAGAGGACTGTATCACGACTTTGATTCTCAGTACAAACCAAATTGAAGGAATAATATTAATATTACAAGCTGGCAATTTTAGCGCCAGAAGCCCCATTTAATTTTGTTTATAGCGCAACAGCCGATTCTGGCTGCCTTGCCTTTGAATTTCAGTATGTATCTCGGATATTTTTGCAGACGGTTTCAACACCAATGTTAACCTACATTGTAGCACTGGACTCGTATTTTCAAGAGCTTTCGATTGCCGTTAAAAAGTGCACGGCTCAATTTAAAGAAAACGTACATACTTCAGTATCCTAGTTGACAGAGGAGCTGAGAGCATTAACCATATCATAAAATTACGCGTCCGTCTACTATCAATTGCAGAAAACCTAGATCCGATATTACTGAGGCCTTTACTAACCATCAAATTGACCATCACTAGTTAGAAGAACTTCTGACATCGGCTGTTAAGCCGTTGGACGCTATTAGCAAACGCTTCCAGTGGAGAAGCGTCAAGCCCCCTTTGGATATTCGCAACGTCTGCGTGCTCAACTTTCTCGCGCAACACAAGATGACTGTTCTACAGCGCTCTTCTTACTCTCCAGACATGGTGCCAGCAAACTACTTTTTGTTACCCCGCCTTAAAGTTGTCCTAAAAGTTTACGCTTCCCAGATGTTTCGTGCGACTATTGTTCTTCGAGCGATTCTCCAAGACGTGTTTTCTGACAGTTTCCACAGCTCTACAGCCAAGGCCATAAGCGTGCTGTAGCTAATGCTGATTACTTTGGAAGTCAGTAAAGGTATTTTGTTTGCAACGCTTGTTTCCTTCACTGCCTGACATAATTCACCGACTTTTCAGACGAGCCATCTACGTAATTCGCAAACCACCACTTGGTTCAAGCGGGAGGGGGGGGGGGGGGGGGGGGTACTACACTGTACTACTGTCAGTCATCTCCCCTGCCATTCCACTCGCAAATGAAGCGTGCAAAGAACGCCTGTCTACATGTTTCCGTATGGGCCTTTATTTTCGAGGTCCTTACGCGAGATGTATGCTGGCGGAATTTGGATTGTTGTGCAGTCTGTCGCCAATGCCGGTTCTCCAAATTTTCTCACTGTACTTCGCAGAAAGAATGTCTTCTTCCCTATAGGGATTCCCATTTGGGTTCACGGAGCACTGATCCAACCTATCGGTCACAAATGTAGCAACGCGTTTCTGAATTGCTTCGATGTCTTTCTTTAATCCGATCCGGTGGGGATCCCAAACACTAGTGCAGTACTCAGGATAGGGTCACATAAATGTTCTGTATGGTGTCTCCTCTACAGAAGAGCTACACTTTCATAGAATTCTTCCAATAAACATAAGTTGATGATTCACCTTCCCTACAACCTTCCTTCCGTGTTCGCTCCATTTCATGTCGCTTGGCAGCGTTACGTCTAGTTGACGTGTCTGTCAAGGAGCGCACCAATAATGCTGTACTCTAACATTACCTGATTGTTTATCCTACTCATCTTCATTAACTTTCATTTTCTCACTTCTAGCGCAAACTTCCATTCATCGCATCACATAAAAATTCTATCCGAATTGTCCTGTATTCTCCTCAACAACGACACACTACCATACAGTATAGTGTTATCACTAAAGAGTAAACATGCTTGCCTAGGCTACTCCTGACGATACCTTTTTCTCTAATGAACACTCGCCATATAGGACAACGTACTGGGTTTCATTACTCTAAAAGTCTTTGAAACACATGCCTGAGAAGCGGCAAACCTACGTTTCTAGCATTTGTAGAGTTAGAGAAAGCTTTTGACAGTGTTGACTGGAATATTCTCTTTCAAATTCTGAAGGTGGCAGGGGTAAAATACAGGGACCGAAGGGCTTCTTACAAATGGTACAGAAACCAGATGGCAGTTATAAGAATCAAGGGGCATGAAAGGAAAGCAGTGGTTGGGAAGGGAGTGAGACAGGGTTGTAGCTTATCCCCAACGTTATTCAATCTATATATTCAGCAAGCAGTAAAGGAAACATAAGAAAAATTCGGAGTAGGTATTAAAACCCATGGAGAAGAAATAAAAACTTTGACGTTCGCCGATGACATTGTAATTCTGTGAGAGAGAGAGAGAGAGAGAGAGAGAGAGAGTGAGTAAAGGACCTGGAAGAAAAAAAAAAAAGGTTCAAATGGCTCTGAGCACTATGGGACTTAACTGCTGTGGTCATTAGTCCCCCAGAAGTTAGAACTACTTAAACCTAACTAACCTAAGGACATCACACACATCCATGCCCGAGGCAGGATTCGAACCTGCGACCGTAGCGGTCGCGCGGTTCCAGACTGTAGCGCCTAGAACCGCTCGACCACTTCGGCCGGCCGGACCTGGAAGAGAAACTGAACGGAATGGACAGTGTCTTGAAAGGAGGATATAAGATGAACATCAACAAAAGCAAAACAAGGATAATGGAATGTAGTCTAATTAAGTCGGGTGATGCTGAGGGAATTAGATTAGGAAATGGGACACTTAAAGTAGTACAGGAGTTTTGCTATTTGGGGAGCAAAATAACTGATGATGGTCGAAGTAGAGAGGATGTAAAATGTATACTGGCAATGGCAAGGAAAGCTTTTCTGAAGAAGAGGAATTTGTGAACATCGAGTATAGATTTAAGTGTCAGGAAGTCGTTTCTGAAAGTATTTGTATGGACTGTAGCCATGTATGGAAGTGAAACGTGGACGATAAATAGTTTAGACAGGAAGAGAATAGAAGCTTTCGAAATGTGGTGCTACAGAAGAATGCTGAAGATTAGATGGGTAGATCACATAACTAATGAGGAGGTATTGAATAGAATTGGAGAGAAGAGAAATGTGTGGCACAACTTGACTAGAAGAAGGAATCGGTTGGTAGGGCATATTCTGAGGCATCAAGGGATCACAAATTTACCATTGGAGGGCAGCGTGGAGGGTAAAAATCGTAGAGGGAGACCAAGAAATGAATACACGAAACAGATTCAGAAGGATGTAGGTTGCAGTAAGTACTGGGAGATGAAGAAGCTTGCACAGGATAGAGTAGCATGGAAAGCTGCATCAAACCAGTCTCTGGACTGGAGACCACAACAACAGCAAACCTGAGAAGCTACTCCGTATGCTAGTATAGAATTTGGTGTGGTCATCATCAAAGCAAAGTCGTTTGTCGTTGCGGCGGGATCTTCTCAGGAGACTTCGATCACCTTTTTGTCCTGCGAATGCGAAAATATTTTGTTGACGCCGACCTGCACTGGGAGAAACGATCATCATAATAATATAAGTGAAATCAGAGCTTGCACGGAAGGGTATAGGTGTTCGTTTTCTCCGCGGGCTGTTCGAGAGTGGAATAACGGAATTATTGGGAAATTTAGTTCGATGAAACCTCTGCCAGGCACTTGAGTGTGATTTGCAGAGCAGCCATATAGATGTAGATCATATAAGGAGATAAAGATCTACAGTGTTCCTTGGAAGAGAAGGCAAATTTGATTGATATACCTACACGGATACACATACATTTTTGTTGACATGCTGTAAACTACGGATAATTACTGAACCCTTAATTTTGCGTTGCTTCAGGGTGAAGAATTGATACCATCGAAAAGTGACGATGCAGGGACGTCATCATCTTGTGATCTTTCGCTCTCACTGTCAACGCGCCGGTCCGCTTCACATACGCCATCTTTCCTGGAGACACAGACCCCGATTTCTGCTACAGCCTCAACCACACATCGATCGTGATCTCGTACTCCTTCACCTTCATTAGAATTTTTCAATCTGTGTTCGAAGTCTACGTTTATTACTGGACAGTATAGTAGTAAAAAACCGAAAATGGTTTTTTCTCAAAATCCGCCTGTTTTGAGCGGTTTTATCGGCCACGTTAAACTGAGGACGAAATGACCCAGTGTAACTGAAAGCCGTCAGTTGCCACGATAACCGCAGTCCCTACACCAGCTCCTCGTCCACGCGCGTTTCACGTCCCGTGAGAGGACGCCTCTAGGTCACTTCCGCACGTGGGCATGCTCGCAGCTAAGTTCCGCGCAGCCTACACAGAGAGCGGGAGCGAGGCAGAAGCTGCAGCTGTGCGGCGTCTTCCACAAGGCACTGCTACCGGCGCGCGCGCGCGCGCACACACACACACACACACTAAAGCGAGCGCGTGCGAGCGCGCGCTCGCGGCCGGTGAAGTTTAATTGGCGCACGGCTGGGTGCTCGCAGGCGGCCGCAACTGGAGATCAACTGCTGCCGGCTGCGACTCGCGCGCCGCGCCAGATTTCAATTTCCGGAGCGCGGCTCACAAAGCGGCCAGCGCCCGCGGCCCGCGGCGCGCTGCCCGCCGCGCAAACGTTTCCACAGCAGCTTCCGCTCGCCTGCGCTCGTTATTAAGCCTTACTTCCCAAACTACACCCCGACCGCTCGCCGCTACTGCCGTCACTACTGTCTTCTGCTGCAAACCGGGGTCATTCGTATTTACTCCGGTAACCCCACACACCACCCGCGATTCGTTAAACAATCTAAGTCCCACGCAGGTATCTTTAGCAGGTTATGTAGACACAGTCTGCACAATGAGTAACGAACAGAGTGAGTAGTAGAGAAGTAATACATTAAAACGTCGTGCTTGCCGCTGGAGTTTTACCACTTGAAAAACCAACATTTAACCCTTTCGTGGTTGACAGAACAAGTATGTCCCACTGAAGTAATACGCAGTTTTGAGCGTTGGAATGTCTCTCTCCTATCAGTTTAATGCTACCACGTAGCGAGGTGCTTTCGGAACATTGAGAAAACTGCTACGCACCACTCGATGGGATATATAGAACATTTTGAGCGATCAAATGGGGAGCCGTATGTTTATAGGTAGGGAGTGCGCCTCTTTCAAGAAAATCTGGCCAGATCACCATGATCGCCATTCCAAGAATGGAATAACTAATTACTTTTCTTGTAAATCAGACATTGTTTTGAAACATTACTAAACACCTCCGTAATTCTGGTTGTTTGTACACAACACGGGTAACTTTATCGACTACAGAAAACACTGGTGAGTGGTACTTCAAACCCATTTTCCAATGTTATGTTCAAAATTTGTGTGCGATATTTCATTGTAAGGAAAAATGGCTCTGAGCACTATGCCTCTTAACATCTGAGGTCATCAGTCGTCTAGAACTTAGAACTACTTAAACCTAACTAACCTAAGGACATCACACACATCCATGCCCGAGGCAGGATCCGAACCTGCGACCGTAGCGACCGCTCGGCTCCAGACTGTAGCGCCTAGAACCGCACGGCCACTGCCGCCGGCTTTCATTGTTAGGAGAATAAATGTGTTTTGGTACTGATATGTAATACTTTTTTCTACAACTTCCATCTCGATTAAAAATTTTACTCTGAACATCATAGGTTCACATGAAAACATGAATTTAGTTAGTTTCGTGGGACACAGTGTCTCCCACTCCCACTTAACTGATTTTTAAAATTGGAAAACTTAAAAAAAAATTTTCCCCCTCATGAACCATGGACCTTCCCGTTGGTGGGGAGGCTTGCGTGCCTCAGCGATACAGATGGCCGTATCGTAGGTGCAATCTCAACGGTGGGGTATCTGTTGAGACGCCAGACAAACGTGTGGTTCCTGAAGAGGGGCAGCAGCCTTTTCAGTAGTTGCAGGGGCAACAGTCTGGATCATTGACTGATCTGGCCTTGTAACATTAACCAAAACGGCCTTGTTGTGCTGGTACTGCGAACGGCTGAAAGCAAGGGGAAACTACAGCCGTAATTTTTCCCGAGGGCATGCAGCTTTACTGTATGATTAAATGATGATAGCGTCCTCTTGGGTAAAATATTCCGGAGGTAAAATAGTCCCCCATTCGGATCTCCGGGCGGAGACTACTCAAGAGGACGTCGTTATCAGGAGAAAGAAAACTGGCGTTCTACGGATCGGAGCGTGGAAAGTCAGATCCCTTAATCGAGCAGGCAGGTTAGAAAATTTAAAAAGGGAAATGGATAGGTTAAAGTTAGATATAGTGGGAATTAGTGAAGTTCGGTGGCAGGAGGAACAAGACTTTTGGTCAGGTGAATACAGGGTTATAAATACAAAATCAAATAGGGGTAATGCAGGAGTAGGTTTAATAATGAATAAAAAAAATAGGAGTGCGGGTAAGCTACTACAAACAGCATAGTGAACGCATTATTGTGGCCAAGATAGACACGAAGCCCACGCCTACTACAGTAGTACAAGTTTATATGCCAACTAGCTCTGCAGATGATGAAGAAATTGATGAAATGTGTGATGAGATAAAAGAAATTATTCAGGTAGTGAAGGGAGACGAAAATTTAATAGTCATGAGTGACTGGAATTCGTCAGTAGGAAAAGGGAGAGAAGGAAGCATAGTAGGTGAATATGGATTGAGGGGAAGAAATGAAAGAGGGAGCCGTCTGGTAGAATTTTGCACAGAGCATAACTTAATCATAGCTAACACTTGGTTTAAGAATCATGAAAGAAGGTTGTATACATGGAAGAACCCTGGAGATACTAAAAGGTATCAGATAGATTATATAATGGTAAGACAGAGATTTAGGAACCAGGTTTTAAATTGTAAGACATTTCCAGGGGCAGATGTGGATTCTGACCACAATCTATTGGTTATGAACTGCAGATTGAAACTGAAGAAACTACAAAAAGGTGCTAATTTAAGGAGATGGGACCTGGATAAACTGAACGAACCAGAGGTTGTAGAGAGCTTCAGGGAGACCATCAGGGAACGATTGACAAGAATGGGGGAAACAAATACAGTAGAAGAAGAATGGGTAGCTCTGAGGGATGAAGTAGTGAAGGCAGCAGACGATCAAGTAGGTAAAAAGACGAGGGCTAATAGAAATCCTTGCGTAACAGAAGAAATATTGAAGTTAATTGATGAAAGGAGAAAATATAAAAATGCAGTAAATGAAGCAGGCAAAAAGGAATACAAACGTCTCAAAAATGAGATCGACAGGAAGTGCAAAATGGCTAAGCAGGGTTGGCTAGAGGACAAATGAAGGGCTGTAGAGGCTTATCTCACTAAGTGTAAGATAGATACTGCCTACAGGAAAATTAAAGAGACCTTTGGAGAGAAGAGAACCACTTGTATGAATATCAAGACCTCAAATGGAAACCCAGTTCTAAGCAAAGAAGGGAAGGCGGAAAGGTCGAAGGAGTATATAGAGGTTTTATACAAGGGCGATGTACTTGAGGACAATATTATGGAAATGGAAGAGGATGTAGATGAAGACGAAATGGGAGATAAGATACTGCGTGAAGAGTTTGACAGAGCACTGAAAGACCTGAGGCGAAACAAGGCCCCGGGAGTAGACAACATTCCATTAGAACTACTGACGGCCTTGGGAGAGCCAGTCATAACAAAACTCTACCATCCGGCGAGCAAGATGTATGAGACAGGCGAAATACCCTCAGACTTCAAGAAGAATATAATAATTCCAATCCCAAAGAAAGCAGGTGTTGACAGATGTGAAAATTACGGAACTATCAGCTTAATAAGCCGCAGCTGTAAAATACTAACGCGAATTCTTTACAGACGTATGGATAAACTGGTAGAAGCGGACCTCGGGGAAGATCAGTATGGATTCCGTAGAAATGTTGGAACACGTGAGGCAATACTTACCTTACGACTTATCTTAGAAGAAAGATTAAGAAAAGGCAAACCTACGTTTCTAGCATTTGTAGACTTAGAGAAAGCTTTTGACAATGTTTACTGGAATACTCTCCCTCAAATTCTGAAGGTTGCAGGGGTAAAATACAGGGAATGAAATGCTGTTTACAATTTGTACAGAAAGCAGTTGCCAATTATAAGAGTCGAGGGGTATGAAAGGGAAGCAGTGGTTGGGAAAGGAGTGAGACAGGGTTGTAGCCTCTCCCCGATGTTATTCAACCTGTATATTGAGCAACCAATAAAGGAAACAAAAGAAAAATTCGGAGTATGTCCATGGAGAAGAAATAAAAACTTTTAGGTTCGCCGATGACATTGTAATTCTGTCAGAGACAGCAAAGGACTTGGAAGAGCAGTTGAACCGAATGGATAGTGTCTTGAAAGGAGAATACAAGATGAACATCCACAAAAGCAAAACGGGGATAATGGAATGTAGTCGAATTAAGTCGGGTGATGCTGAGGGAATTAGATTAGGAAATGAGACACTTAAGGTAGTAAAGGAGTTTTGCTATTTAGGGAGTAAAATAACTGATATCAGGGATCACAAATTTAGCATTGGAGGGCGGCGTGGAGGGTAAAAACCGTAGAGGGAGACCAAGAGATGAATACACTAAGCAGATTCAGAAGGATGTAGGTTCCAGTAAATACTGGGAGATGAAGAAGCTTGCACAGGATAGAGTACCATGGAGAGCTGCATCAAACCAGTCTCAGGACTGAAGACCACAACAACAACAACAAAAATTTTTGTAATGGAAGTGTATTATTTATCACAAAAGAAGACAGTTTTTGACCTTCTGTTTTTCAAATACATGCAAAACAAATTTTAACTGTGAAAGGGTTAATAAGCGATACACTATTTTCCTTTCATTGTTTTGCCGGGCTGTAAACGAGAAAAAGTTTCAAAAAGGTTTGAAATTATGTGTAAAGTTTGTTGGAAGCCGCTAAGTGCTCTCGTTCTCAGATATTGGACGAATATACTCTGAATAATTTGCGCGCCTCGAGTTATGCTTCCTCGAAACATAATGCAATGTTTTCAAGTTCAATCAAAAAATGGTTCTGAGCACTATGGGACTTAACATCTATGGTCATCAGTCCCCTAGAACTTAGAACTACTTAAACCTAACTAACCTAAGGAAAGCACACAACACCCAGTCATCACGAAGCAGACAAATTCCCTGACCCCGCCGGGAATCGAACCCGGGAACCCGGGCGTGGGAAGCGAGAACGCTACCGCACGACCACGAGCTGCGGACCAACTTCAATCCTTGATTTCATTATTAAAATGTTAATGTAAGATTATGCCTCTTTAAATTTTTAATTGAGTCAATAATTGTATAAAATTATGAAAATAATATTTCTGTTCTTCCTGGATGATGATAAACAACAACCTGAAACTAGAACGGCTGACAGTTTTAGCAGATTAGTTCAAATAGCTCTGAGCACTATGGGACTTAACATCTCAGGTCATTAGTCCCCTAGACTTAGAACCACTTAAACCTAACTAACCTATGGACATCACACACATCCATGTCCGAGGCAGGAATCGAACCTGCGACCGTAGCAGCACACATATTCGACTAAGCTTAATCATTAGCCCGAACGGAAGGGAAAGCTGGCAAAGATAAACAAGAATGGGCAGGTCAAAGGACGCCCATGTTCGAACGAGTTCGAGATTTCTCGATGCGCCACAAAACTCGACACAGTATCAAGAGCTGATGGAACAATCACGCGATATTTGACTCGCGCCGCACATGCAAATGATATGCAAGGAAGTACGAACTAGAAACAAGGAGCAACAACTCTTCTAAAAATTTGACTGTTTCTTGACACACAAAAGGACATCACATTAAATCCGACCGCTGCACAAACTCGGCTGTATTTGAACAGTTTGCAATAAATTTTCTCGTACAATATACATTACCATAAGTATTTACGGCGATTTTAAGCAAAGTTATCAGTCTACTTTAAAACTGATGTAAAAAAAAAAAGTACATAGATCTCAACCCAGTATAATATTTTATTTGGCCATTACAGATTTTAACGACTGACCAAGTGGGTTGCAAATGACTATTTCTATCCCTGTTCACAGATAAGAATAACGGGTAAAATAGTTAACATTTTTAATCAGCATGAAAAAAGTAATATCATATATATGAGAAAAAGAAAGGAAATTAAATTCGAATCAAATGCTTAATAAAACAAATATATAAAATTAAAATAACTAATTAACTGCGATCGCGAAGGCAGTACCTTCACCCATCGCGGATATGTTATCAAGGAAAGTCAATACATCGTAGGAAAGCAGATGCTTGAAAATTGGACTGAATCGTAAGTCCGATTTTTTATGTATTCCTTTATTAGTCCCTGTTTTTACAAATGGCTTGGACTGTAGAAGATATCACAGTCAATGTTTGCCAGTTTTTTATCATTAAAATCCACAGTATATTAATTCCGCTAACACACGTCGTGAAGATATTACTAACAGAAGTTGTCAGATCTCGCGGCGATCGAAAGCTCGAGCAGAAGTGTTAGATTTCTCAAGTTGTGACGTAAACTGCTTGAGCAGTTCGAGTCGGGCGTAAGTACTGCACTAAAACAAGGGCTCAGGTGGGGTCTCTTCCACATTATTTTCGAATCGTCGCAGTTACACTGAGACACAGAATGATCTAAAGAGCGGGAGATAATGACGAAACTGAGTGAATAACACTTTGCACTGAATAACTAGGATACATTTCAGTAATTAGCTTCCGCCCCTCAATATCAGTCCATCTTCACAATTCACCAGAGTAAGCTAGTCGGGATTTGTTGGGATACTACTTCCTGAAAAATTTCAATAACTTTGATGTGTTGTAAGAAAGTACGAAGTGGTCTATGGTGTGTGATTGGTAATATGTAGCGATTTTGGAGGTAAGTAATGGGATACTTCCTAATATCACGTCGGATCATAATTTTCAGGGCATAGCGCAGGAACCGCACATGATTCGTTGGAAGTCCCTTGCAGAAATAATGGCCATGCTGTCTCTATAGCCGTCAATAACTGCGAAAGTGTTGCCGGTGTAGGATTTTGTGCACGACTGACCTCTCGATTACGTTCGATAAATATTCGATTGGATTCACATCGCGTGATCTTGGTGGCCAAATCCTTCGCTTGTGATGTCCAGAGGGCTCAAATGGCTCTGAGCACTAAGCGACTTAACTTCTGAGGTCATCAGTCCCCTAGAACTTAGAACTACTTAAACCCAACTAACCTAAGGACATCACACACATCCATGCCCGAGGCAGGATTCGAACCTGCGACCGTAGCGGTCACGCGGTTCCAGACTGAAGCGCCTAGAACCGCACGACCACACCGGCCGGCGGAGTCCAGAATGTTCTTCAATCCAGTCGCGAACAATTGTGGCCCGGTGACATGGTGCATTGTCACCTGCCTGTATAAGGTTTTAATCGTCACTTGTGATTTCTAAAATTCCTAGCCATTTCCGAAACTCTTGATTTCTCATGCTACTCCATTCTTTGTGAGTTAGCTGAAAAATCTAGGTAATGGTATACGTAAAAATAAAAACGCTCTCACGGACAAGATTTTTAATTTCGTTAGTTTTTTAGGGGTGTGCGGAGGGGGACGGTAGGATTGGAGGCGCGAGTTGCCCAAACCCCAACTCTTGAATATGGGCGTGAATGAAGGGATTGTATCCCTCATGATACATCTCACCTCGCTTCACTTCAATGGTTGTAGACTGGACTTTTCCTGTAGAAAGTTTCCCGTTTGTAGTAGAATCATTACGAAATGCATCTTCTTACATGTGATGGAATACTTGTTCATGTACGAGTACTTAGGACGTGCCGCTGTGCTCTCCCATGTTATGAAAATTTCTAAGTGCTTCTCGGCCACAGTTCCCGGCCGTTCCCTCTGGCAGCCTTCCAGGCAGGCCGTCAGGAGCTGGCGTGTGGAGGACCACCCGCGCAGACACGCACGATCGCCAGCGCCAACAAGAGCCAGGCGCACTCCAGTTCGTACGGACACGGCTGTAGCCTCTCTGCGGTCAATGGCCTCCTTCCGCAGCTGTCCATCTCTACAGATTCAGCACTATGTCACCCTCTAACGAACTACGATGCAAGCAACAGCCGCCGTAATCCTCCTGTATTTCTTCATTTCTCAAGCTTTGCCACAGTATACCTGCCAACCTTGAGAAGAGGCTATCAGGAATCACACGGAAAACGTGAATAAGGAGTGGGAGGGGGGAGGGCGTTCGTGTGCCCTTCCCTGAGAAATTTTAAAAATTACTGACTTACGCTAACACTTTAGTGTTTCACAATATTACCTTCTGTATTTGCTACAGAGTACTTAGGCCTAGTTTTGAAGTACTTACCGTCTTAATAAGGCAATTTTTCACTTTGATTTGTTAACAGTTTCCGAAGGAGAGAAAAAATGTAATTCCTTGCAGTTTTGACAAAACAACTAAAAAACTCCTTAGCCGCTGACTCTGTACATACAGTGTTTTTAATTCTAAACAGACGAATAAAACTACCGAACACAGGTAACGCGACAGGCATAACCTTCTAAAGAAGGGCACTAAGTCGGTCGAGGAATTAAATTTGTTTCATTCTGCTGGTTGCTTATTATTTCGTTACACTACAGTTGCTGAGTCGCGCGGAGTGGCCGCGCGGTTTGAGCCGCAATGTCACGAATTGCCATCCCCCTCCCGCTGGAGGTTCGAGTCCTCCCTCGGTCGTGTGTGTGTGTGTGTGTGTGTGTGTGTGTGTGTGTGTGTGTGTGTGTGTGTGTGCGCGCGTGTGTGTGTGCGTGTGCGTGTGTTCTTAGCATAAGTTAGTTTAAGTAGTATGTAAGTCTAGACACCGATGACCTCAGCAGTTTGGTCCCTTAGGAATGTACACACACGCACTACAATTGCTGAAGATGGACAGAATACTAAACAGACAATGTAACACAATTACCGAAAATTTCATAACGGTCTATAATTTACTCACGGCACAACTTTAAAAACATGTAAAGGACACGGTCACTACCATAGCAGCCTCATCGTAGTGTGTATTATTAAGTATGGATAAGTAGGTGAAATCCGCATCTTGTGGCTTCACCTGTTTAGAAAAACGACAACAGCTTACAGTTAAATGCGCTGACCTTCTGACGTCACATTTCGAAAGCAGTTTTAGTTCTATCCTTTAAATTCGATCGTACAGGAGGAAAAGTTTGCGTCGTAACTTAACATAATCTATCCTAGTAAGCATAGGTGACGAAGTCATTCGTATACAGGTTTACTGTGTAAGTAGGAAGAAAAGCACTATTTAGCAGTTTTCACAGGGGAGTCATCATCTTCAAATCTCGTTCTGTGGAAGATTTCCTTCAGTTTACCTCAGAGATGATAATCACAAGATAACAGATAAGGGCTTTAGGGTAAGCGTTTCAATGTTGTGCACCTAAGTTTTGTGATGTCGGTGATGGTTTCCTCACTCATAAGTGGCGCGGGATTGTTATGTAACAAGAGACATCGCGTTTTCGCAGATGTTGTCGAACGCGACACATTCGAGAACTATGTTTTTTAATGGTCTGTTCACTGTTATCCGCTTGTCAGCCACTTTTGTGAGCCAAAATCAAATAGTGAACAAGCTCCAAATTGTTAGGTGTCTGTGCAGTGCTTGGTCTGCCGCTGCGCAGGAGGTCCCTAGTATTGGCGAGCCGACTTCCAGTAGCTCATCTGCTTTTTGTGCTGCGATCAACAGTGTCACCTCCATACACATCCTTCTAACTCTGGAGATTGTTTTTCACTCTTTCTCAACACAGAGCAGATCGGAAGAACGATACGCGCAGCAGCTATCTCGACAGCGTGGCACAACAGCACGAGTTGCGAAAAAAGATTGAATTACATTTGAATACAAGAGGGAAAAATGTTTCTACGACCTCCGTGAATAGCAAAGCTATAGAACAGAAGGTGGAGTGATCCTCGTGGTAAGGATTAGAGATGTTAAGATTTGTCCACACGAAGCCTTTTCTGTAATCGACTTTCACATTTACAACAGTGCAAGAACGCATCACATTTGCACATGCGTAACTTACTCGTTATGAAGGTCGTGCGACGTAGCGCATTGCTAATTAATAGACGGGCAGCTGGCGTCCACATGTGTTACCTTGCTTCAAAACGATTTAAGTGCGATAACTGTTGACCCAGAGAATGCTCGTTGAAACAGATTACTACGGGCGAAGTAAAGCCTTATAGAGCTCCGCTTCTAAATGTTATCTGAATAAAAATTTTGAGATACCTCACTCTATGAACTTGTCTTGTAGTGTAGTAAAAATGGGAAAAAGTTTCCATCATATTACTGCAAAACTGAGGGAAGTCTCGAAGAAGGGAAACAGAGAAGCACCAGCTTAAAAATCTGAAATGTGCATGTGAAAACTGTTGACGAATCTTAATATTTTGGCTAATAATTGAAGAGACTGTCATCTGTCCCTTAAGTATTCCACAGTTTCAGGAATACCGGTAACCAGACTCACTTTCCTCTGAAAAGCGAAACAAATAGCTCAACTGGTATATGAGTTCCCCGTTGCCACGTATTGAAATGTTATTTCCTGTCTTATCACTGCAAAAATTGTATTACGAATAACGATCTCTTGCTTAGACATACAAGTTCTCAGTTACCCAAGCAGAACATCAAAATCTTGCTGTGACACTCGTCTGCATCGAACTGGCAGACGGAGGATCTCTTGGTACGAGAGGATGAACTGACCTGCCCGCTCCACCAACTAAGTCCCATCCAGCATGTATGGGATACGTTGGAGACCACCACCGACCATACAACAGTTCTCATCCGCACTGATGGAATAATGAAACGCCCTACCACAAGAATTCCTTACCAACCTTTTGCCCAGGATGGGGGCAGAGTATGAACTATCGACCGCGCTGATCAGATACCCTATTAAGAACCATGTTCCGCCTCTTGTAATGTCCACGCGACGATCGTAAATCGCGGTGACCCCTCTGTAATTACTGTCTTTGAATAAAAGTATCATTTCTCTTCGTCTCAGTGAGTACTTCTTTGTTACCATACGTACTACACAGTAGCAGTTCTTTCTACGCGTAGCCCACGTTTCATCGAGCTTTGTTACTTGACAGTTAAAAATCGTGTGAAAGTTCCTTTGGTCCTAGAATTTTACACACAAATGTTGTAATATAAAGCTGAAAAGTAGCTAAAGCTGTATATCACCAAGTAATAAAATTGTTTTAAAATTCATTTGTATTTGTTCGATAAAAAAGGTCCTTACTTAAATAACATGCCACATATGTATAAATCCCTTATGAACGTATTGAATCTAATTGTAGTCGCAGACAGTTTATTACGGAGACTTCCCAAAATCAAACTTCCGGGATGTATTTTGCTGACTGCAAGAACTGTCGGGAATTTCTTTTTATTGAAAGGACACAATGCCGAAAAGTAAGTGTCATTTTTAACACAGTCTTTCGCTTAAGCCGCGCTTTGTCACCGTGCCCTCATCGGAAACTAGTAGACTTCCAAACTTTGAAACAAATTACTTCAAAGTCTCCTATTTTCACCAGGATTTACGGTCACATCTACATTTACTATTCGTAAATACGCTTGAATTTTGGGTTCGCACATAGTTGCCTGTGAAGGTAAAATTCCACCTAGGCGGCATGTTGTCACTTGGCGCATACTACACGGCGGCTTGGATGCCAAGTTTCTGTGTAGGACATGAAACCTTTCTGTAAAGTAGTAGTTTGTCCACAAACATGTGTCCGCTGATGCCGCATGCCACAAGCTGCCTCGTTTGTGCTTTGCGCCTCAGTCACTTCTAGTGAGAAACATTAGAATAGCGTATAAGTGTTTGACGCAACAGAGGGAAAAGAAAAAAAAAGAAGAAAACAAAGATGGTACAGAAGACAATTATTTGTTGGACGTCAACAATCTCTCAAGGAATTTTTTAGAAAACTTTCGTGATTTTAGGTACTTATTGGATAAGACCTGGACAAGAACAGAAGGATATGATCTGGACAAGAACAGAAAAACAGACAGAAGCTAACGTGAGACAACAGTCGCTAATGTCAGATTGTTAGTGACTCTGTGATATTTAGGTACAGGTGATAGTTGTCCTTTTTAGATGTGGACGTTCTGGATTTCTGAACCACGTATCTCAAGATTTATCCCAGGTATACGCAGAGCTATACTAGTACCTGTTCAGGGTCTCCTAAAAATAATTAAGAAAATATTTACATTCCGAAATGTTGCAAGTATAGTGTAGGTCATATGAAAACCATTTTCCTCCTTTCTTAAGGGATGTAACACTTTTCTTTGACTGTTAAAAAGTTTTTTAAGAGCGTGATTGAATGCTATACATACATAATTGATTTCCTGATTTACTTCCAAAACATTAACAACGGTATGACTTGGCAAGCCGCCCTAACTTTCCGTTTCCTTATTGATCATACTGCGTTAAGCGAGAAAGGAATGTGGATTACAAGGGGTGTCAGTTTGAGAGCTAAACAGTCAGGAACGTTTTCACAGTGATATGTGTATCTCTGGATTAAGTCTATGAGGGAAATTATTTCATATAACAACATACTATACGTAAGTAAATCTTCCTCAAATATAGTTCCCTTTTACACAGACGGATGAAATGGCAAATTCATTTGGTTACAGACCCATTGATGGAACGAAGAGCTATTGAAAGGCAAAAATAATAAGTTATAAAATATAGTAGAATGTAATTGTTCTTGGATGAATTTATTGGTCATATTCGGTTAGTATATGTAAGTATCCTCTTCAACGAGATAGAAATCATAGTTTGGAGAGAGTATTTATTATTTAACACACGATTCTTGTTATTAGTATTCATGTGACCTGCTCTTGATCTGTTAACTTCTTTTCTCGTGAGCGCCGAGTTAAGAAAACCCAAGGTGACGTGGGATCTGCTGCTGAATCGCCTAACACCATGTTCCCTTGGTCTTACGGTCTATGCCCACTAGCATCGCCCATTCAGTTTTTGTTTGGTTGGCGAGCGTGTTATGAAAGCCACTCTATAGTCGGGGGTTTGTGGGTGAGAAGCGCGTGCTGCTATGTGTGGCCCTGTCGAATTGTCCCGTGTAGCACGCAACAACTGCAGGTTGGCGAGATAAATTCACGCCTTTAAAGCGAGTGCACGTTCGTTGCAGAAAACTGTAGCACGTACCAGATTTGAAAGAGAGAGAAAATGAAAGTAGGAAGCTCAAGCATCAGCGCTGGAAGTGGAGCGCCCCAGGAAGGGGGGGGGGGGGGTGCAGGGGTAAGTGTCAGCGGGTGTGTGGCGAGGCGTCGGCCACCGGACAAGCAGACGGGCTCGGCTGCGACTGCGGCCGTCCCGGGCTTAATTAGACGTCTCCCGGCACGACGGCCGCGCAGCGCCGGACACGTTCGGCTCCAATTTGCGGGGGCGGAGGCGTAGGCGGAGGAGCAGGCTGGCGCCAGTTACCTGTCACCCAGCAGCCCCCAACAACAGGACCGCCCTAATCACCAGCCCGCCTACTGCTCCTGCAACAACGACGACAGGTGCTCTGTGCGGGCCTCGCCTACCAACAGCCCTCTAAGCTCACGCCACTCCGCCGACAACAATGTGCTTACAGTAGCCTAACACGTCTCCCGTCAGCAGTACGACGCACTAGAAACACTTGGTCAACGTTACAAGTCGACCTGCTGGTGAAATAGTTTTTAGACAAAATATACAGGGTCAGTTAAAATACAACCGCGTGTGTGTGTGTGTGTGTGTGTGTGTGTGTGTGTGTGTGTGTGTGTGTGTGTGTTTCGTAATTTTTTTACCTCTAAGGTGCAGAAACGTTGGTCTTTATACTTACTTATATGTTATCGTTCATGATAAAGGAATCTGAATTTTAAATTACTTGGCTATTTGTAGAAAGGCAGCACGCTAAGTCTGAAGTGCCTGTATTCGTGTACCCAAACGTCAATGGGGAAAAAAATAAACAAAGAAAATAATTTTATCTGCTCTTAGATTCCATTCCTAGACGGTGAACTTTCTTTTAAAAAAGAAAAACATTACCCGACCACTTCACTGAAAACGTTTACATCGTTTAACATTCCTTCCCTTGGCTTGCTCTTTTTTTGGTTCAAATGGCTCTGAGCACAATGGGACTTAACATCTGAGGTCATCAGTTCCCTAGAACCTAGAACTACTTACACCTAACTAACCTATGGACATCACACACATCCATGCCCGAGGCAGGATTCGAACCTGCGACCGGAGCAGTCACGCGGTTCCCGATTGAAGCGCCTAGAACCGCTCGGCCACCGCGGCCGGCTGCTCTTTTTTGCCAATATCTTTTAATCTCCAGTAAATGACGTCGTGGTCAAGGCTGGTTAGTTGGTTAAAGGGACTAAACTGCAATGTTATCACTCCCTTTTTCCTTAGTCTCCGATTAAAACCATACCCCAAAAGAATCCTATCGCCTAAAACCCGGGGAAAGAACAAAATGTGTAAAAACTATGTGTGTAACCGCAGTGAAGACGAACACGCAAGTAGCAGGTCTGGAATTGAAAACATTAACTAAAAGGCTAAAGCGGTATAAGGTGTTAAAGCAACATAGCAGCGGGACTGAACTTGCTGATCGCAAGAATAAAGAAAGATGAACCAGCTACACACTAAAATCACCAGACCAAAAAACAAGGCAGCAAGAGACACACAGATGGTGAAAAGACGAACAAGTCGAACAGTCAGCACCACAGGGAGCGAGAAAGAGTTAAAATGCAAGTCGCGTGAGGACCTAGGTGCCCACCCTTAGATTGAGCGATAAAAGAAACCTCTCCATTAAAATTTAAAACTGAATCAGGCATTAAGACGTTGTCACCTAACACCATAGATACTGCCTCGGGAAGGTTAAAAGTCCGCCTCAGGGCGGCAAGATTGGGACTGTCCTACAAGATGTGGACCATTGTCAATAGATAACCGCAGCGACACTAGGGTGGGTTCTTGCGACGGAGGAGATGACCGTGAGTCAGCCAAGTAAGGCTACACATTTGTTGTCTTCTTTATAGTATGTATTTGTGGTAGTCGGAGTGTGTCATTCGGTATTCCAGATCCCGAAAACTTCACATCGTAATACCGATCGGAGATCAGTTTCCGGTGTGCCGATCTCCAGAGTCGGTTTACTGGTAGCCTGTTTGGCCATCATGTCAGCAATTTCATTTCCCTGGATTCCGTCATGACCTGAGGTCCAGATGAAGGCCACCAAACGTTAACGCTGTTGGAGGGCACAAACAGACTCCTAGATGGTCTGCGAAGGTAACACTGGTCGGAAAGTAACACTGGTTGGAAAGTAACACTGGTCGGAAAGTAACACTGGTCGGAAAGTAACACTGGTCGGAAAGTAACACTGGTCGGAAAGTAACACTGGTCGGAAAGTAACACTGGTCGGAAAGTAACACTGGTCGGAAAGTAACACTGGTCGGAAAGTAACACTGGTCGGAAAGTAACACTGGTCGGAAAGTAACACTGGTCGGAAAGTAACACTGGTCGAGAGCTTGTAGGCTGCTTAAGGAGTCTTGACAGACGAGGAAGGACTTGATCTGTAAGTGCAGACTATCTCTGAGCCCTGGAACTCGCCAAGAATAGAGAAAGGCTTCAGGATAAACTGATTCTTTTGGGCCTAACAGTAGGTCCAGAGCACGCTGTGGCCGAGGTATGGACCAAGGAGGTGTACGTAAGTGAACCTGGATGAAAGGTGGTAGAGGGAAAAACTAGAGTTCAGAAAGAAGGGACCGAAATCAGACTGCTGTCGTAATCCCTGGCCTGGGCGCCGTTGTGGGAGATGGATTACCTGGTTTGGGAAGAGCAGGTGGTGAACCACGAACGTGTGCAGCATAATTAAGAAATCGTGTCCAGCCTCCACTAGTCAACTTTTCACGGGGCTAGTTCGCAAGCCGAACTGCAAAGTGGTATATTGGGTCCGGTATCTGCAATGCAGGGCGATGTCGATTTATAAGCCAGACTCCCACAATCAACACGAGACTGTATCAGAACTTTATAGAGCTGTAGAAGAGTAGAGTGATCTGCGCACCATCTTTTGTTACTCACCCAGCGAAGAGTGTTAAGATGCTGCCGGAGCTGTTGCTTAAGTTGACGAATATGGGGAAGCCAAGTTAGCCAGGTGTCTACGATCAGTCCCAAAAAGCCGTAAGTCTCTACTATGTTAAGTAGTTGGACATCGAGCCAAAGTTCTGGATGTGGGTGGACAGTATGATGACTACAGAAGTGCATGATGCAAGCCTTGATGGCTGAAAACGGAAAGCTTTGGTGAGGGCCAATGAGTGCACCTTTTGTACGGCTCTCTGCAGCCGTCATTCAGTAATACCAATACCAGAGGGGCAAAGTGAATGCAAAAATCATCAGCATATAGGGAAGACGATATTGAGGAAGCCACAGCTGCTGCTAGACCATTAATGGCCAGTAAAAAGAGAGGAACACAATACAGAGCCCTGCTGGACCCCATTCACATGGATACAGGGTGAACTGCGGAAAGCACCGACCTGAACCCGGAAAGTATGGAGCGACAAAAACTTCTGTACGAAGTTTGGAAGCTGGCCCCAGAGACCCCGCTCGCGTCATGCAGAGAGGATGTGATGTCTCCATGTTGTGTCATAGGCCTTTTTTAAAGTCAAAAAAGACGGTAATATGGTGTGGACGTCGGGCACAGGCTGTACGGATGGCACACACTAGGCATAACAAATGATCAGTGGTGGAACAGCCTTGGCGTAAACCACCCTGGGATGGAGCCAAAAGGCCCCGAGACTCAAAAAGCCAACACAGCCGCCGGCTCACCATGCATTCGAGCAATTTACACAAAACGCTGGTGAGACTATTGGGGCATTAGCTGACCATCTCTAGGGGGTGCTTCCCAGATTCCAGCACTGGGACGATGACGCTTTCCCGCCACTGCGACTGGAACTCCTCTCGCTCCAGATGTAGTTGACGATGACAAACATGTGACGTTGGTAACCCACTGAGAGATGTTTATGCTTTTGACAATGAATACTGTCTGACCTGGGAACTGTAAGGGGACAATGGGCAAGAGCACAGAGGAATTCCCACTCTCTGAATTGAACAATGTATGGCTCCGGGCGGCGTGCAGTAAAAGTTACGTGCTTTCGCTCAACCCGATGTTTCAAGATACAAAAGGCAGGTTGATAATTCTGAGACGCATTAAGTTCGAGCATAAGGCGCAGCAAAATTTTCGGTGATTTAATCTGGGTCGGTATAGATGTCTCTATTTGTGGACATCCCAGGTACACCTGCAGGGGTCTGGAATCTGTAAAGGCGTTTGGTCAATGTCCAAAGCTGAGGACGTAAAATACATGATCCAATGGTTGAAACATACCATTCCCAGCAGTCCTGGTTCCACCTCTGTATTAGTTGGCGGGCCCGTACAACGAGCTGTTTAAAGGCATTGAGATGCTGCAGCGATGGGTGCCGCTTATGACGTTGGAGAGCTCACCTACGACCTCTTATGGCTTCGGCGATTTCTGGCGACCTCCACGGCACTGTCTTACGCTAGGGGAATCCTGAGCAACAGGGAATTTTAAAGCCAGCAGCAGAAACAATGGTCGCAGTTATGATTTAGACCACCACATCGATATTGCCTTGTGGTGGAGATCCAACAGTGGCAGCAGAAATGAAAAAAAAGCCATTCAGCCTTGTTAAGAGCCCATCTGATCTGGCAGCCAGTGGAGTGACGCTGGAGTAAAGACAGGAATATTGGAGAGTGACCACTAGCACACAGGTAGTCATGAACTCTTCAGTGAATAGATGGTAGAAGGCCAAGGCTGCAGACTGAAAGATCAGTGGCCGAGTAGGTGCCACGTGCTGCACTGAAATGCGTGGGAATACCCGTACTTAAAGATCGAGTTGTGTCAGCAGATTTTCGACACCTTTGCCACGGCCAGTGCTCATGGTAACACCCCACTGAGGGTTATGGACACTGAAATCACCCAGAATGAGAAAAGGTGGGAAGAGTTGAGAAATCACTCCAGCCAATACATTTTGAGGTACTTCACCATCTGGGGGAAGAGAGACATTACACACGGTAAGATCCTGCGTTAAGGACAGCCTCTAAACTCCTATGGAGAGGCACAAACTCGCTATATATAGCCATGGACGTTGATAGACACTCTAGACACTCCACATGACACTCTGTCATACTCAATATGGTTCTTGTAATATCCCTGATAGCCACGAAGGACGGGGATCCACAATGCTGGAAGCCAAGCTTCCTAAAGGGCAATGCAGAAATCAAGTGAAGTGCTTAACAGTTGCTGTAACTCAGCCAGGTGGTGAAAAAAAACTGCATTACCTCTGGGGGATTAAGCTTTCAATGTACTAGGGGACAGTGGGGGGGGGGGGGCGCCATGAAGGGACCGAGGAGGCATTTTATGCCCCAGGGTCGCCTGCTGCCGTAAGTTGAGTGCTTGTAGTGGTTAAGCCTGTTGGTTCTGCAGCTCCGGGGAGATCTAGGTCCTCAGGGGACACTAAGACCTACACATCATCCTCAGAATTGGAGCCTTCCGGAAGTAGTGACGTCAGGGCCAACAGCATCTCTTTCTTCCTTAGAGGCTTCTTTACTTTCTTCTCTCGCTTCTTCTTATGTTTTGCTGGCCAGGAAGGCTTCTCTTAGTTGGTCTCAGGAACCGATGATGATCGTGACCCCTGCGACCGGCAGCTTGTGGCACCTTCAGCCACTGGCTGGTGTCTGGCTTCACGTCAGCAGATACCTTCAGAAGGTAAAGTCCCGAGTAATCCCTTCCTGGCAAGAGAGGCCGGAGAAGGTTGGTTCTTCTCTGGCTGAGGGATGGGGACTGATAACCCGATGGCTGCTGGGGCATAGCTCCTGAAGTAAGTTGGAAAGGAGCAACAGGAGGAGGAGAGCCCCCAAACATCAAGGGGAAGGCGTAGTCTGGCGACCCTTGGGGCCCACTTTAAGAGGCATAGCTGACAGGGATGCTGTTTATAATAAAGGGCAACATCGTATTAGCCATAGGATAACGACGACGTCATGTGTACAGGGTTATCATGGTCGCATTTCTTTTTTGCCTCTGTGTAGGTCAGCCTATCCAGGGTCTCATATTCCTTTGTCTTCTCTCTTTCTGATAAATGGTGCACTCCAGCGAACAGGGGGAATGGTGCTCTCCACAGCCGACACAAGTGGGAGGAGGGGTACAAGGAATGGTCATCAGTGATGGACGTCCGAATTCCCGACATGTGGGTTTGGCGTAACATCGAGGCGACATGCGCCCAAATTTCAAGCATTTGAAACGCCGCATGGGGGGGGGGGGGAAAGGTTCAAATGGTTCAAATGGCTCTGAGCACTATGGGATTTAACTTCTGAGGTCATCAGTCCCCTACAACTTAGAACTACTTAAACCTAACTATCCTAAGGACATCACATCCATCCATCCATGCCCGAGGCAGGATTCGAACCTGCAACCGTAGCGGTCGCGCGGTTCCAGACTGTAGCGCCTAGAACCGCTCGGTCACCCCGGCCGGCTGGGGGGAGGAACATACGGTTTAACGTCACACCGGTATACCATCAACTTGAGCCTTTCAGGCAAAATATCACCCTCAAAGGCCTAGATCAGGGGTCTCCAAACTTAGGCTCGCGGGCCGAAACTGGCCCGCGTTAGCTGGCCGGCCATCCCCGGTATCCGGCCCGCCAAATATTTGAGGTGGTACCTATACTGCCAACAATTGAGTTTCGAGGCCGATCGCGACCAATACACCGCCACATTGTCGGACACAATCACGCAACAGAACTATCAAATACATGCTCTGGCTCTGCTACGGGCTACAAGACTACATAACTAAACTTATTGTTGCGCCGCTTAAAATAACAATGCGTTGACATTCTCTACCTCTTCGTCTTGCAGTAATAGCGTTGCTAAAAATGATTTTGAGATTTCGTTAACTTTGCAGGACGCTTTCGTGAAGAATGTGCACCGACATACTTTTTTGTCGGTGAAATTCGCCAGAATAAAATACGCCAGAATTTCGTTCAGGAACATCCACCAATCAAAATTATGTAATTAAATAAAAATCGTAGTTAGTTTCAGTGTTAGCTATTCACAGAACCTTAGATTTTTGCTATTTCATCTTTCCTTTAGCCTTACATTACGGTGATCATGGAGTGCTAGGGTGCTTTAATCCCACTAGGTAGATCTTGGCCCTTATGACTTCGTGGAGGAGTCAATGTGGCCCGCGGACTAAAAAGTTTGGAGACCCTGGCCTAGATGAAGGCACTGTAGCAACCCTGTTGTCCTTAGGCCCCCTACACTATTCCCGGCGAAGTGTACATCTCGTCGCTGAAGATTGGCACACAACTCGTCATCTAACTGCAAGAGGAGATCTCAAAGGAATATAAGCAATCCGCTGGACCATGTTTAAGATCTTACTGGGGCAGGGGTAGGGGCGGAGGAAAACGAGATATCACCCAGATTGACAGGCAAGCAATGTACAGAGCTGGGCAGGGAACGCTGTTTTTATCAATACTGACCCGTTTTCCATTTTGGACATTCCCTCCACTTCCACGAACTTGCCCTCTAAGTTATCGACAAAAATCAGAGGCTTGATTGTCAAAGGATTCCGTAGCTGTCCTTGCACAAACTAAATATTGCAGGAGAATACGCCTCTCCTTGATCTTTAACGGTATGTTCCTCCCATGGTGTAGATATTGCACCTTCCCTCTCGTAGAGACTGCTGGGGCCGTTCAACCACCAGCGTTGGACAACTTCATCCGCTTCACTGGGGGAGATCTGCCCAGATGCCACTCATTCCGATCAGGGGCTCTCCCCATGGGCGCCAACTGGCAGGACGGCCATTGCCAGGAGTCCCAGTGCCTCAGGTAGACGGACATCATCTACTTGGATATGTCGAGATTGTGTTGTGCAGTGCAGTGCTGTGCTGTGCGATTCCTGTGTTGTCCGTGGGCTACGACCAAAAGGGTACACGGTGACCCCCTCTTCCCCCACAACAGACTGGCTATCAAGCTGGATATTCGATGCAAACGAAGAATCCATTATTATCGTGGGTCAATAGATGACATGGCACAATAGACGTAAATTATGCACTCCGTAAGAGACCCATGCCAAAAATGTATTATGGGTGCAATTACATAATTACATTTCCATTACGATAATAAGTGCAGAAGGTCTCACTGCACAATGGATACACGATGCACCGCGTAAGGCGTCCTTCCCCAAACGGCCCACACTTCTTTAGAATTCTGAAAGGTGAAAGCCAAACCCTAAACTTGGACCAGGCTGAAAAGTACGAGACTCCTTTTAGTTGCCTCTTACGATAGGCGAGAGTACCTCGGGTCTAATGTAGTCCCCAAACCCGCAGGGGGGTGTGGCCAAGGAAAAAAGTAATTAACCGGTGTCTCTAAAATTTATATTCTAAGGTGAGTTACAGAAACAGTAATTGCGGAACATACTGTTTCACACAAGAAGTTGGAGAAAAATATGGAAACACCACAAACACAGCATATTGCCATGCCTAATATGGCGTGGGAAATCCGTCGCATTCAAAACAGCTTTCAGTCTTCTCGGAATGCATAAATAAAATTTAAGCGCTCGTTTTTCCCGCGCGCCGTTCGAGAGTGGAAGGGTAGAGAGACAGCTTGAAGGTGGTTCACTCAACCCTCTGCCAGGCACTTTATTGTGAATGGCAGAGTAATCACGTAGGTGTAGATGAAATACGGGTCCTGTGTCGTTTTCATGGGTAACTTGTAACATTCCTCCTGCAAAATAGTGGAAAGTTGAGGGTTTTTTTTTTTTTTTTTTTTTTTTTTTGTGGTTTTAGGGCGCACAACTTCAACGGTCATTAGCGCCCAGACTACGTGAGGAATGCACCGCGGGTCACAAGTTTAAAACAGCAACGAAACGGAAAACACGATGAAAGACAGACTGACAGGCATACGATTAAAAAAGGAAAACAGCAGAATCAAATGTCCTTTGAGAGGGTTGTCAAATTGATAAAATGAAGAACGCGAGCAGCAGCTCGTGGGTCATCCGCTAAAATGGCTTCTACAGTACACGGCAGGCCAAGATCAAGACGCAGAGTGTTAAAATCTGGACAGACCGTTAAAATATGGCAGACTGTCAGCAATTGCCCACAGGGGCAGAACGGCGCCGGCGCAGCAGTCAGCAGATGGCGATGGCTGAACCGGCAGTGGCCAATTCGTAACCGGGCCAAAATGACCTCCTCCCGCCGAGAAGGGCGTGAGGAGGACGTCCAAGCCACGGGAAGAGGTTTCAGGGCCCGAAGTTTGTTGTCGGTAAGTGCAGCCCAATCGGCATGCCACTGCGATAAAATGCGCCGACAAATTACTCTGCTGCAATCTGACGAAGGGGCACAACAAGATGCTGTCCGAGGCTGGAGGACCGCAGCCTTGGCCGCGGCATCTGCAGCTTCGTTCCCAGGGATACCGACATGGCCAGGAACCCACATAAAGCTAACCGGAGAACCGACGTCCACCAGCTGCTGAAGAGAGCGTTGGATCCGGTGCACGACAGGGTGAACCGGGTACGGATCACTGAGGCTCTGGATAGCGCTCAGGGAATCGGAGCAGATGACATATGCAGAATGTCGGTGGCGGTAGATGTAAAGGACAGCCTGGTAGAGGGCAAAGAGCTCAGCTGTGAAGACCGAACAAAGGCCATGGAGCCGGTATTTGAAACTTTGTGCCCCGACAATAAAGGAACACCCGACCCCGTCATTGGTCTTAGAGCCATCTGTATAAATGAAGGTCACATTCATGAACTTCGAACGAAGTTCGATAAAACGGGAGTGGTAGACTGAACCGGGGGTAACCTCCTTCGCGAGCGAGCAGAGGTCAAGGTGGACGCGAACCTGAGCCTGGAGCCAAGGTGGCGTGTGGCTCTCGCCCACTCGAAAGGTTGCAGGGAGTGAAAAATTAAGGTGTTGAAGGAGGCGACGAAAGCGAACTCCAGGGGGTAGCAGGGCAGAGACATACAACCCGTATTGACTGTCGAGAGAGTCATCAAAAAAGGAACGATAAGACGGGTGGTCGGGCATTGCCAGTAGCCGACAGGCATACCGACAAAGCAGTATATCGCGCCGGTAGGGGAGTGGCAACTCACCAGCGTCAGCATGAAGACTCTCGACGGGACTAGTATAAAACGCTCCGATCGCAAGTCGTAAACCCCGATGTTGTATGGAGCTGAGGCGGCGTAAGATGGATGGCCGTGCAGAGGAGTATACGAAGCTCCCATAATCCAGCTTGGAGCGGACGATCGACCGATATAGACGAAGCAGGACGGTTCGATCCGCTCCCCACGACATACCACTGAGAACACGGAGGACATTTAGAGAACGGGTACAACGGGCAGCCAAATATGACACATGTGGAGACCAACTAAGTTTCCTGTCAAATGTAAGACCTAAAAATTTTGTTGTCTCCACGAATGGGAGAGCAACGGGACCGAGTCGTAAGGACGGTGGGAGAAACTCTTTGTAGCGCCAGAAGTTAATACAGACCGTCTTCTCGGCAGAAAAACGGAAGCCATTGGCGACACTCCAGGAGTAAAGACGGTCAAGAGAACGCTGAAGACAGTGCTCCAGGAAACACGTACGCTGCGCGCTGCAATAGATGGTAAAATCGTCTACGAAAAGGGAGCCTGATACATCAGCTGAGAGGCAATCCATTATTGGAGTGATCGCTATGGCGAAGAGAGCGACGCTCAAAACTGAGCCCTGTGGCACCCCATTCTCCTGGTGAAAGGTGTCTGACAGGACAGAACCCACACGTACCCTGAACTGTCGATCCATTAAAAACGAACGAATAAAAAGAGGGAGGCGACCGCGAAGGCCCCATGTATGCATGGTGCGGAGAATGCCCGCCCTCCAACAGGTGTCGTAAGCCTTCTCCAAATCAAAGAACACAGCCGCGGTCGGGCGCTTCCGCAAGAAGTTATTCATAATGAAGGTCGACAAGGTAACCAGATGGTCGACAGCAGAGCGGCGCCTACGAAATCCACATTGTACATTGGTAAGTAGGCGTCGAGACTCGAGCAGCCAAACCAATCGAGAGTTAACCATTCGCTCCATCACTTTACAGACACAGCTGGTAAGCGAGATGGGTCGATAACTGGAAGGCAAGTGCTTGTCCTTCACCGGCTTAGGAATCGGGACAACAATAGACTCGCGCCAGCATGCGGGAACATGTCCCTCAATCCAGATGCGATTGTAAGTACGAAGAAGAAAACCTTTACCCGCAGGAGAAAGGTTCTTCAGCATCTGAATATGAATAGAATCAGGCCCTGGAGCGGAGGACCGTGATCGGCCAAGTGCGTTTTCGAGTTCCCGCATGGTGAATGGGGCATTATAACTTTCACGATTCGAGGAGCGGAAGTTAGGTGGCCTAGCCTCCTCTGCCTGTTTGCGGGGGAGGAAGGCAGGGTGGTAATGAGCGGAGCTCGAAACCTCGGCGAAAAAGCGCCCGAAGGCATTGGAAAGTTGAGGTAACGATGGTAGAGATGGATAGCTATCACATAGCCTTCACTCCAAAGTACAACACAAAGGCTAAATAATATTGAGATCTGGTGATAGAGGTGGCCAGGAAAGATGCGACAATTCGTGCTCACAAAACCAGGAATGAAGGATGCGAGATGTGTGAACAGGGCACTGCTCATGGAACACCACGGTATGGCTGCCCAATACATCACCGAATCCCAGCCGTTTTTCACTCCTGGAACGCAAACTCGGCCAGAAGTTCGAAACAGTGTGAAACAAAACTCATCCAACCAAATGACTATCTTCCAAATGGATGATTTGCGAATAGGGGGGTTATGGGAGAGGGGTGCCGCCTTGAGGCATGCGATAAGTTCAAAGTGGTTAAGGCAACCGCTTATGAGAGGTCAAGTCTCGGTCCGGCACAAATCTTCAACTTTCGTCATTCCATTTCCACAATGCCCTGTGTGGCTGGCAGTCAGGAATTCCCATCAGTCCCTTCCCTTTCTTTCCCCGTTCTCTGTTTCATATAAATGTATCCACCAGCCGCGTCATCACGAGTGGTGTCTGTTGTGTCGGATATGCCAGACAGGACAGAACCACTCAAATGTGTGTTTTCTGTACCGTCAGCGCCGAAGTGAAGAGGATGCCAACATCCGCCGATCGTTCGCTAAAAGATTAACAGCTAGTGGAACACGTGCGAACACAACACAAGCGAAGGCGGACCGAACAAGACTGAAAGCCGTTTGCTCAAGCAAGCCTAGCGTTTACACCAGAGAGCATACTCGTTCGCTGTTGCACGTTCTGTTCGATGAGAGGGGACGTGACAGCACCTGAAGAAAGCGACCAGTCGTCTAACGAAGAGAACACGGCTAGTGCCATAATCGCAGAAACTTCGCTCGGTGGAAGAGGAGTCAATATAAAGCGACCACTTGTCTCGACTTATCCGTAGATATTCGACAGTTTCTGAGAAAATTTTCGAGGTAGTTTATGTGCCATTTCAGCCGAAATGGTGTCACAAACTGTAGCGTCGCGGTCTCTCGGTTTTGCGCCGTGTGTTCGAAACCCAATTACTGTTTTTATTTTATTTCGTGTATCTACCCATGTCCACAAAAAGTTACTACACGAATGTTTCCTATCAAGCTATGGAATACATGGGCGTTATATTAATTGTAAAATTACAACTAGTTTCGTCAATTTATGTTATACATTTGTTATATAATATTTGTGTGTATTGTATTTTCAGGGTTACAATCTTTTTCCAGTCCTCATGTCCCTAAATTTCGTTCTTAGATCAATTATTATATTTTACTCTTGGGTTTATTCTTCAGAAAGATTTGGTGCATCCTTTGCATGATACCGATTGTAGAAACATTCGAAACACACTAATTTCGAACAGCACGAGCAACGTGCAAAGGCAGGGTTGCCACAGTGACATTTCTTCTTATTTCCCATAGGAAAGAACCGTCATTAACATTGTGAAGATTACACGCGCTGGCAATAATTTCGCGGCAAACCACGTGTAACCGATACTTTTCCAAAAAACAGGCACTTGCACCTGATTATGAGTCAAGATACACTACAGGAATTTGACCTAAAACAATTTCAAATAAATGCCTTTCTTTATTGATTCACCAGACATAAAATTAGTAGACGAATACGAAAAATATTATTTCAATATACAATGAAAAACATCCATGTACTGGTCTTTTACGGACTAGGGTAGATAAATGAAAAACAAAAGCTAACACTAAAATAATTGAGATTCGAACAAGGGACCCAAGACTGTGAAACTGCGACGCTAGCCATTGTGCTACCGCTTCGGTAGAACTACTTATTCGCTAAAACACACAAAGTACCTCAGAAACGGTCGAGTATCTACGGGTAAGCGCAGACAAGTGTTCCCTTACTTTGACGCCTCGTCTACTGAGCGAAGTTTCTGGGAAATCGGGTTACGGTATTTACTATGTTCTCTTCATAAGTAGTGTGTATGAAATGGAAAAAAACTACTAGGCTAACAACCGGAGGCAAACCATTCTTTTGGATACTCGATCTGACATTCACACGGCCCCGAGGCAAGTTCGCTATACCGCGCACCGGTAAAAGGTCGATAGTGGCACGTACTGTGATGGCGCACAGCACTAGGACGGTAACAGAGCGCGCCGTGTTTGTGGGAGTAAACAAAGGGCGTGTAGTGCGGGCCTGTGGGCCAGCGCCGAAGTGGACGCGGCGCGTCGTCAGCTGCAGACCGCCGTATTAGTGCGCGCTAGCCGCATTAATTAAACGCCGGGGACAATGAGTACAGCTCCCCAGCTCCCAGCCCGGCGCGCTCACTAACTACGCTGCAGCCGCCAGAATTTGCATGCGGCGTGAGCGAGGGGCCGCGCCCGTGCCTGCATACACGTGCGTGTGTGCGCGCACGTTCGTACCGGTGCGAGTGCGTTCGCCAGTCGCGGGACTAGGGTAGGGTGGGGGAGGGTAGGGGAAGGGGGTTGCGCGTGCACGCCAGTTACCGACGCGCCCCAGGCGTACAGTCCCCGTCTGAGGGGGCGATATTAAACGCCCGCATTCCAGCTGGGATGGCACAATCATTATACACCAAATTTACAGCTTATATAAAACCGTGGCTAAAGTGGGGAGGCGGTTCGCGAGAGGTCGGTAACGGCGCGTTGCCAGGGGAGCCCAGAGAGCAAGTTGCCGAAATAAATTTCCGCGCCGCACACACGCACCCCGCCAGCTCTCCTCTCCTCTCTCGCGGAGAGCGAAAGCCGCTTCGGCAATATAATCTGCCGCTTTGCGCGGCGACTAATCTGGTGACATTACGACCCATATTCCATAAAACAGCGCTTCGCGCACGCGCCTCTGCCGCGAGTTAAACAGACTATCGGGGGAGCGGCGGCGGCGGTGGAGGAGGCGCCGCCGCCCCTCCTCACGTCCGCCGCCCACGCCACCCCCGCCCCCGCGCGCTGTAATTTAATTTCTAATAACGCGAGCTGGGGCGCCGCGACGCCGCCGCCGCGCATTACGGCCACAGCGCCACGCCGACGCCCCACTTGTTGCGTGCGCTCACCCGTTCCCAGCCCCGAACGCGTCGCGTGGCAACTACGACAGTTCTCTTATCGCTTTCCCTAACAATACATGCGAGACGCACGACGGCATCTCAGATCCTTTGAGCACTTCCCTCGCAGTCAATCCGAGTTAAAATGCCACTGAAATTTCCCGACAGATTATAACTGTGCGGCGGACTGGGATTCGAACCCAGAGCCTTGCCTATAATGGTAGTGTCCTCATCGATTGAGCTGGCCAGTCTATTGTTTCGCTCGTATGCTACAAACTATCGTTTCAACCCTTATTATACTCGAAATTTTCGTTGTGGTGGCTAAACACCAATAGATAAAAAATAATGTTCTCTTCTGGTTTTGCTACAAGCCGATGTGCAATCACTAAAATCAAGTCTTTATATACTGGAAATTCTCTTACACTGAATATTCACGTTCGTAGCTACACTCATCATCGATTGGCATCGATTAGTTTTAAAATCGCGTAAACACGCGATTACTAAATGATAATCTGTGGAATGAATTTAATCTGGGGTCCATCTTCTTTTACAAAATTCTAGAAGGAAGGAAGATTGGGTTTAACGTCGTGTCGACATCGAGATCGTTAGAGACGGAGCAGAAGCTCGGATTAAGTCAAGGATGGGGAAGAAACTCGGCCGCGCCCTTTAAAAGGAACCATCCAGCATTTGCCTAGAGCGAATTACAGAAATCACGGAAAACCTAAATCTACCCGGACGCGAGTGTGAACCGACGCCTACCCGAATGCGAGTCGAGTGTCCTAATCACTACGCCACCTCACTCGGTTTCTACAAAAGTCTGCAGGTTCTCTTTAGAAATACTAAGAAAATGAAAACAGAGCAAAATGACGCTCAATAATGATTTTGTTAAAATTACGAATCGATTCTGTTTCTGAAAGTAGTGAACTGACAGGGAGAGTAACTTTAAATCATTAAGACGACAAACGTTTAAATAACTATTATTATTTCAATAATACTATCAGTTACACAAAGGATGACACCCAAAACAACACAAGAGTCTAAACGGCTCCACTGTCAGAATCAGGTGAAGCTCTAACACAGACAATGTTATCAGTTTTATAGACCAAAAACATAGCTCGTTTGTCGTGGTTTAGTTATATGTATTTTACTTTCTATTATCTCTCTGGGTGTCTTATACCGATTACTGTCTTATGACATTTATATTAGAAAAATGTAAGTTATATATATTTAAAAAATGGGACGCTAGACCAGGCATGCGACTCTCAGATTTTCTCGACGTAAATGATTAATGGCGTAGTGTCTAAAACGACGCGCTTCTTATAATAAATCAACTTTCTACCGCACTTCCAGCTAAATGTGAGATGGGACAAATATTCGATATATATATATATATATATATATATATCAACTTATTTAACGAAACTTAGAGAAAATAAATCTACATTTTTCCGTGTATAAACTTCAAAATTGCAATGATCACATAAAATAGCAATAGTAGTACATGAAATGTGAGGTTTTACTAAATACTGTATTATATGACATTCTTCCCTTACAAATAAACATATCGGGAACCCATTGGTATCAGAAATTACATACGTATTAGACCTGACCACATCTGAAGGTGCTACAGCTTGTGTTATGTGTACACGCTGCCTGGACTCCAACCAGATTGTGAAGTATCGTTGGTCCCGTGCCGCATAATCGTCTGTCTATATTCTTTTCCCTTCTATAATATATCTGTCTTATGAGAACTGGATTCTCTCCATCGTGTCCTATTCTCAGCATCTTCCTTCATGTTTCTGTATGTTCGTTCATTCCTAATGTGGTCCATCATTACAATTCTCTCCCTACCTCTTCCTCTCGTTCTGTGCAGTTTTACCTCTATGATTCTATGTTGCAGACGATTCCTACGCAGTACAAGTACAGGGTTATTACAAATGATTGAAGCGATTTCACAGCTCTACAATAACTTTATTATTTAAGATATTTTCACAATCCTTTGCACACACATACAAAAACTCAAAACGTTTTTTTAGGCATTCAAAAATGTTCGATATGTGTCCCTTTAGTGATTCGGCAGACATCAAGCCGATAACCAAGTTCCTCCCACACTCGGCGCAGCATGTCCCCATCAATGAGTTCGAAAGCATCGTTGATGCGAGCTCGCAGTTCTGGCACGTTTCTTGGTAGAGGAGGTTTAAACCCTGAATCTTTCACATAACCCCACAGAAAGAAATCGCATGGGGTTAAGTCGGGAGAGCGTGGAGGCCATGACATGAATTGCTGATCATGATCTCCACCACGACCGATCCACCGGTTTTCCAATCTCCTGTTTAAGAAATGCCGAACATCATGATGGAAGTGCGGTGGAGCACCATCCTGTTGAAAGATGAAGTCGGCGCTGTCGGTCTCCAGTTGTGGCATGAGCCAATTTTCCAGCATGTCCAGATACACGTGTCCTGTAACGTTTTTTTCGCAGAAGAAAAAGGGGCCGTAAACTTTAAACCGTGAGATTGCACAAAACACGTTAACTTTTAGTGAATTGCGAATTTGCTGCATGAATGCGTGAGGATTCTCTACCGCCCAGATTCGCACATTGTGTCCGTTCACTTCACCATTAAGAAAAAAATGTTGTTTCATCACTGAAAACAAGTTTCGCACTGAACGCATCCTCTTCCATGAGCTGTTGCAACCGCGCCGAAAATTCAAAGCGTTTGACATTGTCATCGGGTGTCTGAGCTTGTAGCAATTGTAAACGGTAAGGCTTCTGCTTTAGCCTTTTCCGTAAGATTTTCCAAACCGTCGGCTGTGGTATGTTTAGCTCCCCGCTTGCTTTATTCGTCGACTTCCGCGGGCTACGTGTGAAACTTGCCCGCACGCGTTCAACTGTTTCTTCGCTCACTGCAGGCCGACCCGTTGATTTCCCCTTACAGAGGCATCCAGAAGCTTTAAACTGCGCATACCATCGCCGAATGGAGTTAGCAGTTGGTGGATCTTTGTTGAACTTCGTCCTGAAGTGTCGTTGCACTGTTATGACTGACTGATGTGAGTGCATTTCAAGCACGACATACGCTTTCTCGGCTCCTGTCGCCATTTTGTCTCACTGCGCTCTCGAGCGCTCTGGCGGCAGAAACCTGAAGTGCGGCTTCAGCCGAACAAAACTTTATGAGTTTTTCTACGTATCTGTAGTGTGTCGTGGCCATATGTCAATGAATGGAGCTACAGTGAATTTATGAAATCGCTTCAATCATTTGTAATAGCCCTGTATACATTCCAGCTAATATTTTTTCCTCTTACTGGTCATTTTCAATAATCATTTTTCCTCTCACATTTTCTTCATTACTTATCCAGTCTCAAGTCTGTCAGTCAACATCACCTTAAGCGTTTTCTCCATGGCCACATTTCAATAGCTTGTAAGTATCTTTCGTCAGTCTACATGATTCAGTTCTGTATAACACTACTTACCACACAAAATGTAGCAAATCTTTTGCGCAGCTCTATCTTTATCTATTTATCTATCTATCTTGCCTGATTCCTGTGTGTATGATACGGGTAATACGAGGTGCGTCCAGAGATGGCATGAGTAGTCTGATAGGAATGAGCGTGCGCAGCATTACATCTACCTTACATCGATACTCTGCAAATCATACTTAAGTGCCTGGCAGAGGGTCCATCTGACCACCTTCACAGTAATTCTCTATCATTCCAGTCTCGAACAGTGCACGGAAAAAATTAACACCTATACCCTTCCGTGCGAGTTCAAACTTCCCTTATTTTATTATGATAATCGTTTCTTCCTATGTACGGTGGCGTCAACAAAATATTTTCGCATTCGCAGGAGAACGATAGTGATTGAAATTTCGTTAGAAGATCCCGCCGCAACGAAACGCCTTTGTTTTAATATATCCACGCCACATCCTGTATCACGTTCGTGACACACTCTCCCCTATTTCTCGATACTACAAAACGTGCTGCTCTTCCTCGGTGTACTCCGTTAATCGTACCTGGTAAGGATCCCAGACCGCGCAGTAGTACACCAAAACAGGACGGACAAGCGTAGTGTAGGCAGTCTCTTTAGTAGCTCAGTTGCACCTTCTAAGTGTTCAGCCAATTAAACAGTCTTTGGCTCGCCTTCCCCACAACATTTTCTATCAGTTCTCTCCAATACTATTTAGTTGAATTTACAGCCTTATATTTGATTGATTTATCGTGCAAGCGAAGTTTAACGGATTCCTTTTAGCACTCATGTTGATGACCTCAAACTTTTCATTAATTAGCGTTAATTGCCAATTTTCGCACCTTAGTGATAGTTTTACGAATCATTTTCCAATTTGTTTTGATCTTTTGATGACTTTACTAGACGATAAACGAGTGTATAATCTGCAAACAACTTAAGACGGCTGCTCAGATTGTCTCCTAAATAGTTTACAGCGGAGGGCCTACAACCTACCTTGAGAAACGGCAGAAATAGCTTCTGTTTGACTCAATGGCTTTCCGTCAATTGCTATGAACTGTGACCCATCTGACAGAAATTAAGTATCCAGTCGCATAACTGAGACGATATTCCAGAAGCACGCAATTTCACTACAAGCCGCTTGTGTGGTACAGTATCAAAAGGCTTCTGGAAATCTAGAAATACGGAATCAATTTGGAGTCCCTTGTCGACAGTACTGAACACTTGGTGTGAGTAAAGAGCTAGCTGTGTTTCGCAAGGCCGATGTTTTCTAAATCCGTGTTGACTGTGTGTCAATAGACCGTTCTCTTTGAGGTAATCAATAATTTTCGAGCGAAACATATGTTCTAAAACCCTGCTGCACATCGACGTTAATGAAATGAGCCTATAATTTAGTGGGCAACTCGTATTGCATTTCTTAGAGAAAAGATATGTGGAAAGAATGCAGCGCATTGACGGCAGTGGCCGGGATACAATGGTTGCTCTGGCCTGGGAGGTCACCGGACCTGACTGTATGTGATTATTTCTTGTGGGTGTTTATAAAAGACTCTGTTTATGTGCCTCCGTTACCAACAAAAATGAATGAACTGAGGCCGCTTAACAGCTGCTGTGGAAGCTGTAACTCAAGGCATGCTCGCTGCAGTGTGGGAACAATTTGAATACCGCATAGACATATGCCGTAAGTCTCAAGGTGGGGTATATTGCCCACCTACGAAAAGATATGAAAAAAATCTTTTTGAGTTCCCCGTTCACCATAAAACAAAATTCAATGTATATATTTATTAGGTTCAGAAATATAGAGGTGCCAAATCGGATGATCCTTTTTCATACACCCTGAACTATGGACAAAATCAGCTTCAAATTCGTGACGTGGAACATTTCCCGCAACTGACGGTAGTTATTTGTCGACCAGACATGACAGACTTCGTTTTAGTAATTGAAATATTTCATAACGAGTTCTCAAAGATATTCCAAGACATTGCACGAATGAAGACTAATTTCGATTCATCTGTCAGATCGTTCTCGCTTTTGAATCTATGTACCTCATTACTTCCAACTTGAGCTGATAGGTGTACCCAGTTCAACCACCTGTTTGTCCAACCCAGGGTCTTACGAGACTTTTATAAAACGATATCGCAAGAACAATAACCTCGACTGCAAAGACAGTTATTTCAGAATGTGATTCAACCCATGTGTGCGAATGTTCTTTCTCTTTTGTTATTCCTGGACTTCAGGAAGGCATTTGATACGGTTCCGCACTTACGTTTAGTGAAAAAAATACGAGCTTACGGAATATCGGACCAGGTTTGTGATTGGATTCAGGATTTCCTAGAACACAACATGTCATTCTTAACGGTTCAAAATCTGCAGATGTAGAGGTAATTTCGGGAGTACCGCAGGGAAGCGTGATAGGACCTTTATTGTTTACAATATACATAAATGACTTAGTTGACAACATCGGTAGCTCCGTGAGGCTATTTGCAGATGACACGGTTGTCTACAAGAAAGTAGCAACATCAGAAGACTCGTACGTACTCCAGGAGGACCTGCAGAGGATTAATGCATGGTGCGACAGCTGGCAGCTTTCCCTAACGTAGATAAATGTAATATAATGCGCATACATAGGGGCAGAAATCCATTCCAGTACGATTATGCCATAGGTGGTAAATCATTGGAAGCGGTAACGACCGTAAAATACTTAGGAGTTACTATCCGGAGCGATCTGAAGTGGAATGATCACATAAAACAAATAGTGGGAAAAGCAGGCGCCAGGTTGAGATTCATAGGAAGAATTCTAAGAAAATGTGACTCATCGACGAAAGAAGTAGCTTACAAAACGCTTGTTCGTCCGATTCTTGAGTATTGCTCATCAGTATGGGACCCTTACCAGGTTGGATTAATAGAAGAGATAGACATGATCCAGCGAAAAGCAGCGCGATTCGTCATGGGGACATTTAGTCAGCGCGAGAGCGTTACGGAGATGCTGAACAAGCTCCAGTGGCGGACACTTCAAGAAAGGCGTTACGCAATACGGAGAGGTTTATTATCGAAATTACGAGAGAGCACATTCCGGGAAGAGATGGGCAACATATTACTACCGCCCACATATATCTCGCGTAATGATCACAACGAAAAGATCCGAGAAATTAGAGCAAATACGGAGACTTACAAGCAGTCGTTCTTCCCACGCACAATTCGTGAATGGAACAGGGAAGGGGGGATCAGATAGTGGTACAATAAGTACCCTCCGCCACACACCGTAAGGTGGCTCGCGGAGTATAGATGTAGATGTAGAAATTGAGAAAATCCCACCGACGTCCGAATTTAACATATTTTAATCTGCATAACTCCTTGTGTTTGTATCACGAACTGCTGGACAAGACGTATTACCAATTTTAAAACCGAAACATACATAAATGTTTAAGCATCACAACTTAATGTTGAATGCCTGTATCTAAAAGTTATTTTGTAATTCTGCTCATCACATTAGCACTATCTAACGTACTTCTTTATTGAAGTAACGAAAGTCACTGCTTCTTAAAAAATAAAAATAAAAAAAGGTTGAAAACAAAGGCATATGATAAAACACTGCTTATAAAAGTCTGCTGCAGTATTCACCTCTAAAAAGAACTAGTTGCAAACACGTTTCCCATGCGTGCATCCCTTGGCATAGAGCCGCCTCACTCACACATCTACTAAAATAGCGCAGTAGTCGTGGAAGCCGGAGCGCTGAGATGAGTCGACTGCCCAAGAGTAGTACATTGCTCCCTTCTACGTATATCTCGCGAACAGACTATGAGGATAAAATCAGAGAGATTAGAGCACGAAGAAAGCAAATGTGGCGCCCATAGAGCACGTTTTTTTCTTTTTTAATTTTTCAGGTCAAGCAACTGTTTCTATCCACAAATTAAAAATATTAGTTTATTTCCTAAAATTTTGTGATGAACGACAACTTTAATGTCCCGAACACACAATTTCACCTTTTCAAGATTCTAACAGTGACACACACAACAATTTAGAGCAGTACGTGGGTTTAAGACATTTGAGCAAAAGTTGCCGAAAGTTGGGAGTATTTTGTCGGCTATGGCGGAAGCTCGAAAACTCAATCTGGAAACGCCCGCGTCGCCTGCAGCCCGACCAGCGACCGATCAAAGAGTCGCATTGCTGTAACATTTCTGTCTTTACAGCCATTATGTTCAACTATAAGAAGCTCTTCTTAGAGCAGTTGAGAAGGCAGCACCGGGAAAATGACGAAATGTGCTGTGAGGTACTAATGACGGATGCAGGATGTCAAATCAAACACCTTTCAGCAGTCTAGTTTCCAAACATTTTATCTGGATACCAGTTTCGGCGACTTACTACATCATCTCCAGGCCCCTGACCAACGTGTAGGAAGATTCCACCTAGGTTCTGGTCAAAAGACGGGCCAGCATTCGAATATTGGTATCTGTATATTTCTGCTTGCTACAGCGATCACTTCAACCATCATCTACTGACAAATGGTTGAAGTGATCAGGCGCCTGAAGATAGCGTAGTAAATCGAAACTGATAACCACATAAAATAAATTTGGAAACTAGACGGCTGAAAGGTGTTTGATTTGACATCCTGTATCGAACAGCCGAGCTCCGCAACCATCTCTGAAAAGATGGACATACAAAGACAGATGGTTTATTCGGTAAGGGTATCGTGAGAAAGACCACCTAAATTGTGGTCCTCCCCCGCAATTGGCTGCTGCGTTTGGAAGTAGCGCGCCAAAAGGTAAACTTCTGTTATTAATATTAGAAAAACTAAACAGTGAATTTACTTGCATTTCATACAAAAGCTTATTTCAATAACAGGCTATCATTCCGTTATTTGGAAAGCATTCATTACCAGCAGAATAATAAACAATTGCTAAACGAAAACGCAGACGAAGCATTTCGGAGATATTCGGATCGCGGCTACTTTGGATGGCGGACGAAGTGGTTCCGTTGTAAGATCAGGACTGGACCGGCTGTCTCGGAGGACAGACATGTTGTCTGCCCCGGTCGGTGTCCGTTTAGACTTAATTAGCAATCTCAGGTTTGTAAATGTAACTGATCGATTGGTAGTTTCGGAGGACAGACATGATATCTGCCGCGGTGGGTATTGGTTAAGAATTTTATTAGTAATCTCTGGTTTTTTCGACATTTCACAGAGAACTGGTGTGATGATAAATACGCAAACACGATAGTCATTATTTTGTTTATTTTCTGTGAAAATGTGAAAAATGGAAATTATTTGTGATTTTTAAAGTGGACTATAATTCTGCAGTTTCCCATATCCTGCTAATAAACAGCAAATGGCATCGCGTTTAAAACAAACAAATTCAAAATTTAACTGTTTTTACAATAGCAGTTCCACACTAACAGTTTATTTACATCCTCAAGATAACGGACTCACGACCTACGTGCTGTTTACTGCGAAGGGGACAACTATAGTTGACCGCAGGTTGGTGAACATACTTCAGAATTTATGCATTCCACCCTGGGCGGTGGAAGCAACTAGCGGTCTCCATGTGCTCCAGTTTCAGTACAAATCAGATCATGGACGCGTCATCTGTGGTAACACAAATGTGGTACTAACATGAACGGAGGAGGAAATTTTCGAGGGAAGGGATTTATCATACAAACAAATCTCTCTCTCTCTATATATCCCTATGTCCCCCCCCTCCCCCCACCCCACACACACACACTTGCCGTACACCACCACTTATATCAAAGTCCGTCTGCTAAGGTCCCGTTTGTCTCTAAACAATCACGATATGAAATCCTGATAATGACCCTGAGAAACTTTCTTTGTTAATGGGTATATCACTACTTAAATTTCATTGTCGATAATGAAAAATAGGTCAAATATTTCGTAGCAGTGATTTGGAAAGTATTTATCCCGTGATCCAAAACATATTCCTTTGTCAAAACACGTGTTTGTGACAAATTAATTACATTCTTGCGGCTGGAGCTACCAATCCCATAATTTTATCACGCACACGCCGCTCTCAATTGCAATTAGAATTTGGTAATTAAATGGTGTCAGAAGAAAATCACAGTAACTCTAAGTCACTAACAGTCATGCCCGCCTCGACATCTGAGTGGTCAGCGCGGCAGAATGCCATGGAAGGGGCCCCCCGGGTTCGATTCCCGGCTGGGTCGGAGATTTTCTCTGCTCGCCGAAATGGCGTGAATTAAAATACTTCAACCAGGCGACTGGTCTATCCGACAGGAGACACTAGGCAGAAGACATTTCATTTCACTAAAAGTCATTCATAAATAAAGTAGTCCAGTTATCGTATAAGTATCTTGTAACTCGTTAACTTAAGGAGTTGATGTTGGACTACTGGTAATTTTTTGAGTGGCAGTGTATTGCGTGCGACGAACGCCCGAGTGCAGTGTGTTAACTGTAAGTTGGCCGTTTACCACCGAGATTGTGGGAATCATTCTAGTGACGGTTGAGGCCGCAAATTAGAAAATGAACTAACATAAACGACTTTGACAAATGGCAGATCGTTATGGCCCGGCGCCCGAGAACAAGCACCTCGGAAACGGCGGAGCTGCTCGGCTGTTTGCGTACTATTGTCGTACTATCTACTGAAACTAATTAACAACATCGTTCATTACTATTGCAGAGTGCACACTGAGCCGTGGTAAAATTGCTGTTTTGAAGAGCGCGCCGCAGCGCGTAGTGTGAAGCAGTCGCTCTCCGTTTCTGGCGGTGGCGCCACTGTGGCAATCGCACCTTTGGTGGCTTCCTCTGGTGGGAAAGGGAAAAGGTTGCCTGTTCACGCGCATTTAAGGGACGCTATGAGCTCGCCAGTCGGTCAGTCTGGGTCTGTTTCTCGTCCACATTTGTTAGGCAGTTAGTGTCTCTCTGTCGTTCGGATCAACCTTTGAAGTCTTGCCACTCCGCCAGTAAGAGAACTCAGCGAGTGGTCGCACGGTCGGGGCTTAGTTCCTGCATCTGAGTCTGCGCGTTAGGCCGCCAGTCTGTCCGAGTTTGCTCAGGCAATGATCATTGGCGGTTGGATAGATCGGTTGGTCGGTCGCGCACTGAGACACAAGATGACTTGTCCGCCTTGAGCGTCGGCGCATGTGAGGTCACCACGTGAGTCCAGTGGGCCGCGGCGTATAGCGAGGGGTAGTGACTTCGCGGTCGACACGAGAGCAACAGGAGTCAACACACGACATCGGTCTGGCCGGTGCAAGCTGCGACGCCGTGAGACGGGAGATCGGCGCGTCTTCCTGCGCCCGTTGAAGCGGCTAGCAGCGGACGGTTCGGGAGAGCTATTTGGGGGTGCTGCGCCAGGTCTTCTCGAGAAATCGCAGTTTATTACAAGTTAAGTGATTGGTGATATGTTGTTTGATTTACTCATGTTAAATTCTACTTGTTTTCTTGGTGAGGTCACCATTCTTCTCGGTTTGCCCACCCGCGGGAAGGTGGTTGTTTATAAATTGTGTGGTCCGTTTTTCCCTTGTGGAGTAGGGGCGGGTTAGAGCAACCTGCGGTTCGGGTTGTTCGGTAATCTCCCTATCAATCTACCGTACGTTAGTAGCTGCCTCTGTCATGTTTGTCGGATTTGGTGTGTTAACGAATTTATTGCTTGGAGTGTAACGGCCTAATACCTGAAATATGTTTTGATCTTTGGAAACTTTGATATTATTGCCTATGATCTTGAGAGGCGGTATCTGTGTGCTGTAGAGCATCTTAACTATTGTTGGCCAACCTTGTAGAATTTTATATAAGATTGCATTTCATGGGCTTTTATTTAAATAATCATTTTAGTATATAAAGTCGCCACCCTTTCATCGTAAGACTTTTCTTAGAAGTTAAAATCAAGTTGCACCTTCGGTGGCAAGGTTAATATTTTTATTGTTAGTGTTTTGTACCATTTCCATCCCTCCTACTGGGGGTGCATAGTTTGTGTGCTTGTATAAATTGTTAAAACTTTTACTTTAATGTAATCTGGTGTGTTGCAGATTTGCACCAGTATAGTCTTTCAGAGGCTGTTTTGAGTGGTCGTAACTACGGCCGTGTCAAAAGGGAGCGGGAAGGTTCTCTGCCCGAAATCTCATACAGTCAAAACTTTTTTCTTTCTGCCTCTGAATAAATTGTAACTTTGATATTTAGAAGGTACTTTCTGACTATAATTTTAAATCTGTTTCTTTTAAAAAATGCTTTTAGGCACTATTAAAGTGAATAAAATTTCCATCTGTTAAAAGGAAATGATTTCATCAGTTACTTCCTGGCAACTACTTCCATGCTTACATAGTGTGATTAAATGTGTTAATGTTCTTGATGAATCACTAGTAAATAAAATAAATTCTTAAGAATATTCTTTGAAAATAAATCACGGTTCACACATCATCGAACTAGACTGTGGGTCAATGAAAATGTGTCGCCTGGTAGGATGAACCTCGTTTATAGGTGTGCCTGTGGACGCCGTCATCCAGGCGAATGGCTGCTCAAAATAGGTAACGCGCCACGGACGCAGGCCGGTGTGGGCAGTATTGTGCCATGGGGGACATTTATTTGGGCTTCAACTTGCGGTAGCAATCGAAGGGACCATGGCAGGTTGGTGGTGGGGGGGAAGGGCCAAATAAGAAGTCACTTCATCCAAGATCGATGGCAGCATTAAAAGTTTTATGGGTGCTTGATATTTTTTTTTGTTTTTTTGTTTTGATGGGTGTAGGGGCGGGGGGTTGCCAAGGAACCAACCACACAACAAGATCAGTCAATCGATCCATGAGTACCACAATAGCTGTGGAGTACGTGAATGCAACTGCGAGTCACCTAAACCCCTTCGTTGTTGATGTCTTGCCGGACAGCGATGGCATTTTCGAGAGAATATCGGCCAGGGTCACAAGGGCGGAATCACGCTACGGTAGTTTGAGGAACACGATAGCGAATTCTCGTTGACGTCTTGGTCACCACCTGAACGTGATGAAACACATCCGGGACGGTTCAGGTGCCACATCCACAAATCGCCTGTCCTCAATTTCCAGGAATTGTGACCTGTGCGTAAACACCTAGTGCCATATACTTACCTAAGCCTTTCAAGCACTTACCGAATTCATGCTTTGCACAATCCATTATATATTGCGTTTGGACCAACACGCTATTAAACACATGGTCACAATGTTTCGGCTCGTCAATGTACGAGTACATCGTCAGGCGTTATAGATTTTTTTCGCTAGATGTAACATGTCTCCGTTGCTACAGTATGATTGCGGATGCTAATGCTGTGTATTACTGTGAAGACGTGCCGCAACATCTGCGAATAACCGGTAATAAAATACGCAACGAGGCGGTGCAAATGGCGACTCCGCTTAGCTGGGAGGGCGGGGAAGATACCGGCTGCGGCCAACTTGTCGGGACCACTCCCGGCGCGGAAGCGCCAGTAAAAAGTTCCTCCACTGGCGCTGGTGCGGGCGGGCCCGCTAGCCTTCACTGCCTCTTAAAAGAAGCTGCGGCCCCGCGGCGGTTAAGCGACGACCCAACAAACAGAGGAGGAGGAGAACAGCTCCACTCTTTACTCTTCCCTGCCAGTCTTGAGGGGGAGGAGCAGGGTGGCGTACGGAGAAGAGTCACTGCGCACAGCCGCCAGCGTCTGCCGTTTCGCTGCTTCCAACGGAGAAATTTCTTGCTGTTGCTGTTATTTAAGATGAGGGGGTACCACAGCGTGGTAATTAGCGTCCGAGCTACGTTAATATGCGCTAGTACTAATTTTAAATTCAATAAAAACTCAAGATACAAGAGAACGAGAGAAAAACTGAAGAAGGATACAGTGGTAAAAAATGCTGAAGATCTCCATATGGGAAGGGTTCGTTCGTTAGAAACAGCTTCGTGGCCAAACTGGGCGTTCCCTCTCAAGTCATTAATACGTCATCCTTAACGAAATGGAACTGTGTAGCCAAAAGTAAGGATGGGAAAAAAAATCCGGTTGAAACATATACTGGTATTTTAGTTCTGAAAAACCGATATTTTTCGGTATTTATTTGGTCTCGGTTATAGCTGTTTTTTTATTTTTTTACTAATGACCGAGTTAAAACCCGAAGTATCAGTTACCCATAGCAGCAATTCTAAAAAAAAATTTGTTGTTAAATAAATCTTTTTAAAAAAGGGATAATTTTAACTCATAAAATTTGCATTGATTTGAAATATTGCGTTATTGTACAAAATGGGAGAATGGATCAATGTTATTTTAATAATAATGCCGACACAAACCAGCAAAAAACACATGGCATAAAATTGGTACACCATTGCTCAAAGAATAATGTTCGTGATGCCTTGTCATGGCTTAAGGTACACGTGTACTTTCAGTATGCAAGACTTGCCCCCCTCTGGTCTAGAGGGTAATTTCTGGCTGTCGTCGCTGGACATCCGCTTTATTGCAGAATGGCACGATCCGCAGTCTGGAAATATTTTTACGAAGTGGCGTAGCAATAAAGCACAATGCGTCATTTGATTTAAAAGACTAAAGATTTGTTTGCCATTTCTGTGAAATAATGAAAGAAATTATGGTAACAGTAATAAATTTAAAAAGTAACAGGTTTGTTTATAAATAACTCATCTGCTACCATTCTCGATTTTCTTTATTTTTCGCACGACGCGTTTCGGGAAAAGATTCCATTTTTAAGTGCGTTTTTTGTGTTTGTTATGCCATTTCTATGTGATGTTGTCGATGTGTGAGAGTCTGCTTCATTTCGTTCACTTTACTGCAATATATAAGAAAACACGCAATTTTTAGTTGGTTGTCGATCTTTTTGTGAAGTTAGTGGCGAAATTTAGAAGAATTTGTACTTAGTTTCTTTATCGTCCATTTGTGACTTTTGGTTTATATAAAATGTTTTCGTTGTTTAAAATTGTACAAGTTGTGTGTGATGTTCAGTGTGTGCGAGACTCTGCACAAATGGACCCTAAGGGAACTGAAAGTACAAATTCTTCAAAATGTCGCCACTAACTTCACAATAAGATCTACAACCAACTAAAAATCGCGTGTTTTCTTATATACTGCAGTAAAGTCAACGAAATGAAGCAGACACTCACACATCGACAACATCAAGCAGAAATGGCATAACAAACACAAAAAACGCACTTGAAAGTGGGAATCATTTCCCGAAACGCGTCGTGCGAAAAATAAAATAAAGAAAATCGTGACTGCTAGCAGATGAGTTATTTATAAATAAACCTCTTCTTACTGGTAAAACAAGCACTTGCCATGTCATTGTCTATTAAGTAAATTGTAAGATCAGCAGTACTGAAAATGTTGGACTTCAAACATTTACTCTGCTGCACTTTTTCTAGCACACACGTTGGTTCAACAAATGGCACACTAAAACTTTAAGTGTCTGTTTGGCGTAAAAGGGATAAGAAGAGACCAAAATCTCAAGTGATGTACGTACGTATTCCGCTGTGGTGCTGGTTACGTATTTTTTGTTCAATAAAATACAATACATTTAATGAGGCGGATGGCTGAATTTCATCTACATTAACAGTTTCACAAAGGGGGACAATGAAATTAAAGAATGTTCCGCAATACTATCGCCGTATGACTGCACAATATCGCCTATTCTAGAATGCGAAAATAAATCCAACGTTGTTCCAATTCCACAGACCACCAGCGTAAATATATTCAGAAGACCTACGAACCATCTACAACTCACAATATGGTTATTCGATACCTACAGGACCTTCTGCATCTCCTTTCCAATTGTTAAAGACTGTCTTTCTGCGAACGCAAAGCACTTCAGGCTTCAAGGCGATCCTATATCACAAATAAAAAAAGCTGTTGCTGGGTTAGATTTTATCGAATAATATTCAAGTTCTAAATATTATTCGCATTACAGTAATAAAAAAAATATGTGCACGGACAACCAAATGGTAAGGCGACCGCTCGCGATAAGCAGGAAATCCGGGTTCGAGGCCCGGTCCGGCACAACTTTTCGCTGTCGCCACTCCATTCTACAGCTGATGGTAGTCATTATTCGCAATTGCGAATTCATCTAACGTGTTACAATTGACAACTCACTGGGATAGTCAGTCAAAATACTGCGGAGTAGATTTGACATTCTCCTTTCTCAGGGAAAACGTTATCTCACTTACTAAAGGGTGGGCTCATCCAAGAAATTACGGATATGTACTTACAAATAGCGTTTATAATCAAGTTATGAGTTAAATAAACATTAAAGAGAATTTTTATTGAGCGTACCAGGTTTCGTAATATGGATACCGTACTTATACATTTGTACATATGCATATATCTTTGTACGCGTGTTTCATAATTACAAAGGTGTTTTCACTAATACAAGGAAGTGGAGTTATTTCTATATTACACTAGTCAGTCACTTCATTTCTTGTTTTAGTTTCTAACAGAAAATTGGCAAAATGGATACGAGGGCGACGCCAGGTTTGGTTCAAATGGCTCTGAGCACTATGGGAGTTAACTTCTGAGGTCATCAGTCCCCTAGAACTTAGAGCTACTTAAACTTAACTAACCCAAGGACATCACACACATCCATGCCCGAGGCAGGATTCGAACCTGCGACCGTAGCGGTCGTGCGGTTCCAAACTGTAGCGCCTAGAACCGCTCGGTCACCACGGCCGGCGCGCCAGGTTTGTCAGTTAGCAAAACTCATATACTACTTATAGCGTCTCACTATTTGGGCTGAGAAATAACTGACGGTGGGCAAAGTAAAGAGGCTAGAAAATGCAGATCACTTTCAGAAAGAAAAGCATTGACGAAAGAGAGAAAGTTGTTAATAATTTAAGTGATAGGACGTCTTTTCTTAATGTATTTATCTGGTGTGTAGATTTGTTTGGAAGTGAAACACGGATGATAAGTATTTCAGACAAGTAGAAAACAGAAGCTTTTGAAATGTGGTGTTATAGAAGAATAGATGGGTAGGTTGGAAAACTGATTAGGAGGAACTGAATCGAACTTTGAGAGAAACGATACTTACGGCACAATGTGACTAAAAGAAGCCATGAGTTATAAGAACACATCTTGAGGCATTAAGAAATAGTTTATTTGGTAATAGAGGGATGTTTGGCGTAGAGAAAAATTTTGGATACAGTAAACACGTTTCAATCGATATAGATTGCAGTAATTATGAAGGGATGAAGAGGCCTGCGCAGGACAGACTAGGATGGTGAGGTGCATTAAACCAAAACCACTGTCCAGACTGAATACAACAAGTAAACAAACCAGTTTCAGGGTCGGAGGTAGCAAGGGCATACCAGTCCAATCTAGTAAATCATTAACGTGTTTAAACCAACCTTCGGCTTGAGGACAGCTTTGCTAAACCAATGGCAAGTACCTGAAGATGGACACGTGCACTTCCGCTGCAAGCGAAATTCAGCTTGGGACGTCGCCAGGATGTGCGCTGGGGTTTCCCCGATGGAGAGAACCGGTCTGCTCGGCGCGTTACGTCACTCAGTGGCTGGCCCAGTTCGTCGGTCTCGGGGTTCAATAGCCGCTCCAGCAAGATCACCCTCTGCCGAGCTTCCCGACTAGCCGGCTATAAAGGATACGGAGGACGAAAGGGGAGAGACACACCGAAGTTCTACTTCGGTCACTCTGCAGTACTGCCACGACTTCACACGCAAAACGGTTGAAATTCTTCTCCATTTTCGCAGAAATTCTCGCTAGTCTCATCGATAACAATGTCGTTGGAGATAGCGAAGGTTCCATCACTTAAACAAGGATGAGGAAATGTTTTCCTAGCAATTATTCCGTCATTAGCTCGAAAGATGCATTGTTACTGCGGAAGATTTGAGTCAAGCAGAAGTTTCACAATTTAATAAGATGGCGTAAGAACTAAGCATCAATGGCGTAACGATGGTATTGGCGCCCGGAACGTAGTTCGACTATGCCCCCCCTCCCTCCCTCCCTCCCTCCCTCCCTCCTCTGCCTACCATCCATCTCGGTCTGCCGAAAACTAAGTATTTTTGGTGTGACCCTCATTGCTGCTTGGCCTGTTTGTTACTTAATTGGCACCAACATGACTATACGTTGAAGTAAAAGCCCTCATTTTCAATAACTGTATTTTTATGAGACACAAACTGAAAACATGGAAAACGCAGTCCAGAGTCGCAATTATTGCATCAATGACGCAACTTCTTTTTTACTGTTTCACTGTCGATTATCGCAAAGGTGTAAAAACACACCAACGAAAACAAAACATGCTTTACACACTTTCAAGGCCAGATGGCGTAACGAGAGTGGTTCCAGCTAGTAATCGCCCTTCGTAATTTTTTTCGCCCGTTACAAACATGCGTCTCCACGGAAACGGCGCACAGGCAGTCATACCCTAGTTACGCCTTTACTCAGTACATATTACACAACACCAGTTACAGCGGAAACGGGTGCATAGTGAAATAATAATGTTAGAAACGAATGAAGAAATCAGTTTTGCGAGGTGTGGGCTGCAAGTATCCTGCGTGCTAAGCTGAACAAGCAACCTCATGCTTCTACATTCATCGCGCGAGGAGACCATGAATGTAATATCAGAAATTCCAGCCCATACGAAAACTTAGCCACAATTGTTATCCCCGAGCAAAATTTCCGACTGGAACAGGAACGGGGAGCAGGAGTCGGAGTGTACCGACAGTAATACACAAGCATTTGGTACCATTTAAGATACCGGGTAGCCACTCGATAAATTAAAGATTGTCTGGTCAATGCTTCAGCTGGACCAATGAGAGAGCCCAAAATACCAAGGAATGACACTCGACTGATCTCTTACGTACATGAAGCTGTTTAAAATCTACTCCAACGACGCTGCGTTACCATCTGACAGCAGTAGCTCCACCTTGTGTTTGAAGAAAAATAGCCGCGAACAAAAAGGAAAAAAAAGTAGAGAAGGGGGTAAATCTACCATTATATGGACATGAAATGCACGAGCAAAGACTGACATCCAGAAAGAGCTTTCTCAGATCAGACGTCCTCACAACCACAGATGAAGTAGCCACATCAGAACTGGGGAAAAATAAGGACTTCTTCAGTTTAGAAAAAGAGTATCTGAATCTCTGCCCCTTGGTTATGACAAGGAATGGCTGACAGGGAAGACCCGAATAGAATGGAATCAGGAGTGGGCAAATCCACAGTTATACTGGAAAGATGGGGCCACAACAAAGAAGACAATTGCAAGCGCCATTTTGGAAAGGTTTATACAGTTAAATATAAGCTTCAGTGCTGACGGCATCCAAACTCCTGCACGGAAGATTACTTGTACCAGACCTTGAGTAATGCACTAGAAGTGCCCAAGTTTCGGTCAAATTTTATACAATGTAATGTTTTTAATATTGTAAAGTGTATGTTTCTAACAGGAGAATAATAAAAATATAATATAGTTGTAGATGTAAACACAAAGTCTGATTTATAATACACCCTTGCCCTGACCATTTGCAAACCTTCACACATAGTCTGTTTACTTTCGAGCAGTAGTGAAAACAATTGTGAGTGTCCCGTAGATGAAGGATAAAGAAAGGAACCCTCTTCTGTCGTTCCTTGTTGTTATCTGCTGTATACAGATATACAAAATACACTCTCTAGTTTCTTTTTTTTTCATATTGGTTACCACTGTGGCTGGTATCATAGTACCACGCAAGTCCCAACGTAAGTTTGGCCGGTGTCCAGATGGGAGGAATGAAAATTTAACACAATCATTTGCAATGCTTCCAGAATGAGAGATTCACTCTGCGGAGGAGTGGGCGCTGATATGAAACTTCCTTGTTGATTAAAACCATGTGCAAAACCGAGTCTCTAAATCGTGACCTTTGCCTTTCGCGGGCAAGTATTGAGATTGGGTAGCTCAGTTGGTAGAGCACTTGCCCGCGAAAAACAAAGGTCCCGAGTTCGAGTCTCGGTCCGGCACACAATTTTAATCTTCCAGGAAATTTAATATGCGATGCTTGAACTTCGTAATGTACAGGGGTTGGACAAAACTATGGAAACACCGCGACGCTTACATGCTTGAACATAAAAGCAGATGCTAACAAAGCCAGCAGGTCGCGTTGTTGTATTTGACCACGAATGGCATTTGTGTAACGTTCTCAATACGTTGCAAGTGTCAGTCGTTGTCACAACAATGTTTTGTGTAGTTCTGAATGTATTACGTCGGAGCTAAGTGAATTCGGATTTGGATACATTGTTGGTTGCTCGTATGGTCGATGCTTCCACAACCAAAGTAACCGAAGTGTTCGCTTTATCAAGAGCCAACGTATCGATGATATATACCGAACACGGAAAAACATCAGTCACAATGTGGATGAAAATGTGTTTTGAGTGATCGTGACAGACTGTCAATGAAGAGTATTATGACGAGAAATAAGGGGACGATGGCTACAAAAGTCACTGTAAAACACAATGTCGTACTCATTAACCCTTCTGGCCTAGTTTGTGCCCCTTGAGTGAAACGTAGTAGGGATTCGGTGGTGGTTTGGGCAGCCATAGTCTGACTTATCGTGGTATTTCATGGGCCCCATGGTTACTCTGCAAGGTCACTCTACTAGCTAGGATTGTGTTAACATTTTGGTTCCTCAGGTCTATCCCATAGTACGTTGTCTGTTTCCCAGTGGTGATGTGTTCCGAGACGACAGGGCCCCTGTTCACACAGCTCACACCATCCACGACTCGTCTTCTGAGCACGTGGACGAGTTGCCACAACTCCCCTGGCCACCACAGTCAGCAGATCTCAATATTACTGATCCTTTGCAGTCTGCTTTGGAGAGAAGGATGCATGACCGCTATCCACTTCCATAATCATTACCTCAGCTTGCCACTATTTTGCAGAAAGAATGGTATAAAATTCCCCTTAAAACCCTACAGGACCTGTCTTTATCCATTCCGAGACGACTGGAAGCTGTTTTAAATGCCAACAGATTTCCTACACCGTATTAGGCATGATAATGAGTTGTGTTTTTACTTGTTGTAGGTGGGATTCACATCATGGAAAACTTTTTAAAGGACATCATCTTTACCCCAGTGACTGTTGTAAGTTTTTATTAAACACTATTGCAATTTCGGCCTTAGGCCATTATCAAGTGCTGATATTACGGCTTAAAGCAGTCACTGGCGTAAAGATCATGTCCTTCAACTTCGTTGTGTTTTTGTTGTTTCCATTCTTTTTGCCCAACCCCTTAAGTGTTGCACTTTTCACACATTCCGCTGGCCATGGCATCAGTGCTATACTTTTATGCGTCAACGATTACTTAAAGTTGTATGATTATTTTAAGTCTACGCTAGTGGCCGCGTTTTAGAATTCATAAATCTGGCATCAAATTGGAGCATAATATCTGCTGGAAATACACTCTTGTTTCCATAAATGTTTTGGTCGCAGTTTATGGATACGTGACAGCTTAACACGTTCTACAGCAATGATTCTTCATATTGTCAGGAAAGTAACACGTAAAGTCATCAAGCGCCCATCGTGATCACTTTAAAATCACCTGCTAGCGAAAGGCAAGGTTCCGAGTTCGAAACCTAGTGCAACACAGAGTTTTCATATAAAAGATATTTGACAGTACAGGACTCGTGATTAAAAGCACACATTACAACACACCAGGCAAGTGGGAATGTCCTGTCTCTACAAGTATTTAGCTCCAAATTTAAGAGGGCAGTGAGCTGAAGCACCATCATCTAATACATTATTACCCTTTGTAAAACAAAAGGCACGTCTTCCATCCGTGTAGGCCAGGGTAATCCGTGCCCGGTGTGGCTACGCTGTGAGTCGTCGTGGAAGAACAACTGGCTCCACTAGGCGTTCGCCAACAATCCTCGGGCACACATTGAGGCTAAACCGGCGCTGATGGTTCGCTGCCACCAAACCATGGTGATTCTCCGTAGCCTACAGGTGGGTGTTATGGAAGCTGCGAATAGGATGGATGACAAAGATCCCAGCACTGTGACGACCTGTGCGACGAACCAGTGACAACACCGTCGCCGCGGAGGCAAGTCCGTAGGAAATAAGTGCTGCGCACATTATATGTGCCACAATGTGGCAGTTGTGGAGAACTTTCCACACGGTCGTCTGCTTTGCGCCATGCTGGGTGGCCACACGCCAATTGGTTGTACCTTCATATGACCTATTTTGCTATTATCCTCTCATTGATCTTTGCCTGCAATTTGATCCTATTAAGCAAAATAACTTAATGTACGTCGCAAGCCACCTTACAGTGTGTGGCGGAGGGTACTTCTGGTAGGACGATCGTTTTCCACATTCTCTATTCCTTTCGCGAATGGCGCGTGGGAAGAATGTTTGTCAATAAACCTCGGTAAAAGCTGTAATTTATCAGAGTTTCTCGCTGTGGCCATTTCCCGAGATGCCTGCGGGAGTAAGTAATATTTTGAACGCACGTATTCCAAAAATAAATTTCACCGTGGTACACAACGTCCCTCTTGCAGCGTCTGCGACAGTAATTTGGCGAGCGTCTTCAAAATGCTCTCGCGCCAACTAGAGGATCCCTTGACAAATCGGTCTATTCTTGTCTCTCTCTTCTATTAATCCAATCTTTGGAGAGTTCCAGATTGATGAGCGACACTCAGGAATTGATCGAACAAGTGTTTGCAAGTCTCTTGTTTCGTGGACGAATTACACTTCCTTAATATTCTTCCAACGAATCAACCTGGAATCTATTTTCTTACAATTTATTTCATGTGGTCAGTCTACTTTAAGGCACGGTGGAATGAATATGACTGGAGGAGAAACTCAACTTTTTTCATGCAATTCTTTGTATAAAGCGGTGCCAGATGAAGTTACGAATGTTAATTTTATGAATACTGTAAATCGTCCCTATGTCCTCCTCCAGGAAGTTTTCTGCCGGCGTTCCCCGATGGACAGAGGCAGATGCCCAGAAAGCTTAATTGTGAGCAGAGCGAATTCCTGATGCTTCCGGTACAGATCCTTCGGAATGCGACGGTTGCGCGCAGATAGAATCTGGGCGCGCAGCTGCCTGGCGTTTGAATGCCCAACCAGCCAGCTGTCGACGTTGCCAACACCGGATTGGTCGGCGGCCACTGTAATGCGCTGAGGGGGAGAGAGGCATGTACGTAGGTGCTGCTCCATTCCACGACTCCGCCGTGCTGTCACACAGAATAATGCCAGCAAGCTAGGTGCAGAACTGCATTCGCTACACCACGCGAATCTATGCCGCAGTAAGCAGGATGCCGAGACAAGGCATTTGCTTAGTTAAAGACATTTAATCCACTACGTGAAGCTGTTGCATAAGCAATATTAACATCCTATCAAACACGAAAAAAAACAAAAAACTGCAGGATATATCACGGGTTCTAGATTTACTCCACAAAAACATGCCTGAAGTATTGCGAAAATACAAGTATCAAAAATACTTTATGTGCATGAAACTGAGTTAGTTACAGTTTCTGACATTTGGCGGTTGAACCTACTGATACCATACGTCGGGTTGGAGCCTCAACGTAATGATGTGACGTACGACGTTACACCTGCAGGAACATCGCGGATGCAGTACGAAATGAGAGGGGCGAGAAGCCCCAGAATACTTTACTGCAATGACATGCCGCCGCGAAAGCCTTCATTTGCATAACTAAAATTCTTGTTGCTACGTGCATTTTAAGCATATTGGATATCGATGAGTTGTTTATATGTCTGTCATTTTGATGACTTCATGGATCACAGTAGGTAAGTGGTACCGGTAGGTTCAATATTTCTCAATTGACACCTGGAGATTTAACAGAGTTATTAGCCCTGCGTTATGTAGCCATCATGTAAATCTCACTGTCACTTCTCTGATTAGTTTCAAGTCAGAAGTACTGATCCGCACTACCCCGTCTGTCTCCAGAATAATTTCCCTTTTCTTGACTTCCTATGCGCCTTACCTGTCCGCCGAACTTCGCCTCTTTTTCACGCTTTCTTCTACAGGGTGTTTCACAATTCCTATCACGATCTTCTAGGGGTTGTAGAGGGAACTTAGTAGATCAACTTTTGATAATGAATCCATGGCCAGAGCTGTACGGTTTGGACATAAAATAAATTTGAAGACCGCGTGCCTTTCAAATCTCCCGCTTTCATGGCACGCACACACCTCTGGCCTGTGTGCTCTACAGGAGCTGCTCCACATGGCGACCCTACAGTCCGTTGACCAAGATGTATCTGCGATGCATACTTTCTCCTTCCTACGCATACTTTCTCGCAGAAGTTGTTGTAGTTGGAAGAGAATGGTATATGATGGACTGAGGCGATCCGGAAAATGTGCAGCTCTACCATTACGTACGTACCCGCGAGGCGGTAGATCTTAAATTTCAATTTTCAAACTCATTTTACATCCAAATAGTGTATATCCGGACCCCCTGACCAAAACCCTCTCTACAAAATCCCCTCTACAGCTCCTACGAGTCTGTAATAGGACTTTTAAAACCCAATGTGTACCAAATTTTACAGTTGACCGCACGTTTTCTCATGTCTTGTTTCCACGATACCGTATAAACAGCGGGTTGTTATTGAGTATTCTCTTACTGCCGAGCGGCAGAGAGAGTCAGTTAGTTATGTTATGACACTGAGAACCTAGTCATTCCCTCGTTTGAACATCCGAGGAGATATATAGTGCGGCGTCGGTATGTAACTAAGGCCACCCACGCACGTGAAGCAGTGTAGTGCTGTGTACCCAGGGATTGACACAATACGTCCCAAATTGAGGAGCAGCAGACAGTACAATCTGCCACAGTGAAATGGCTGAAGTTCCTGCGGAAGCAGATGTCAGCTGTTACCGCAGAGCACCACACACACTTAAGCGCAGAGAGGAATTTCGGTTTCTGGTTGGTTCAAATGGCTCTGAGCACTATGGGACTCAACTTCTGAGGTCATCAGTCCCCTAGAACTTAGAACAACTTAAACCTAAGTAACCTAAGGACATCACACACATCCATGTCCGAGGCAGGATTCGAACCTGCGACCGTAGCGGTCTCGCGGCTCCAGACTGTAGCGCCTAGAACCGCACGGCCACTCCGGCCGGCAATTTCGGTTTCTCCTGAAAAGTTTCTCTCTTAGAGTCACTACAGCGGACACAGTAGCACTAAGACAGCAGAGTATAAATTCCGGATTATCAACTTTTACTTGTTACCTATGGTAGTTGAAAGTTTAATCTCATAATCGCGAATAGATGCATAAAAGAATTTTTGTCTCCATAGTAGTGAAGGCTATTCCGGGGGAGTGTACTGCATCATCGATCAGTCGATGAAGGCCAATGAAATACTGACTTTCGCATCGCCACGTAAGTGCCCTGTCTAAAGAAAAAATAGACTATTTTGTTGATCAATCTGTCACTTCAGTTTGCATTCCACACCCATTTCACATTCTCTACAGCCGCTAAATGAATCACTTATCACTTCGATATTTGCACCACAATTCAAACTCTGTGGCTAAGGAAGTGCAGAAAGGATAAGAGATCATGCATTTTTGGAAAAACGGGTAAAATCACCGGTATTGTGTGAGAGGAAAGATTAAACGTCATAATGAATACATAATTATACATGATGGAGAAATCAATAAATGCTCTAGTGGTAATAAAATGTACTTATGTGCTTTTTTCCTACTTCCCTTTAATTTTTCCTCCTTTTTCCAGCAACACACACAAGACAATACATTAATTTGATCCATCCCTCTTGCGGGACTGACACACAAAATTTTTTGCGTTCTTTATTTTACAATGTAGGTATCGTAGTAAGCGACATCACGCACAAAGCTAAATTTTTTTAGCCTTTTGATTTGTTTTTAAATACTGCTTGTGGCAGCATGGTTGGACTAGTTTTTCTTTGGTTGATCCCTTGTTTATGCGACTATTTATTTTTCGGTACTCTAATGAGATACTGCTTACTCTGAACGTCTGTATTTCTCGAATTACTGGTTGTACCGACATAACCTTTACGTCACCAAACTGTTTCCCAACGTTATTTTGGCCCTTCCACTGTGCGCCGTTTAAATGAGTGGCAGTGCTCCGGAGCGTCTATATTTCACTAAATGTGCCAATGCTGTACGGAATACTGAAGTAACTAACCAATGCAAGAAACGTACATCAACAGAATCTTCGTACACCACAGCATGCTGCGCTGTGCTGCACTGCAACGCAGAAAACTGATTGCTGGTGTGCCCGAACAGCACGTAACGCGTTCTTCCGGGAAAGGCTACCTAATCCACCCGCAATGCTTCTCGATTTTCAGTTTACAGACAGATTGCAGTTGTAGCTTGCAAGTTATGAGAGAGAGACGTTTGTTCATAGGCTTCATCTGTCGAACTGCCACTCTCCTATACCGCAAGGTGGTCGTTCAAAACACCCACCACCGTTGTTCCCTTTCCTATTGCGGTTCCTGCCCAGCTACGGGCCAAGTTAGAGAGATATGGGCGCACATCCATGTGACGACAGAGCGAACACGTGCACGCGTCGAACGTTCACTGCAGTCAGTCGTGCTGAAAACGGTGAAATGGAGGCTTCAGAAGGAGAGCAAAGGGGCGCAGTGCGTTTGCGGACTGTGGAAGGAGTGCGGGGGACTAGTGTCCGTTGCAAAGGTGCCACGAGCGATACATGCAAAGACGGCTGTCGTTGGCCAATGACACAAGATCTGGAACCTCAATCGACACTACCGATGCCATTGTCCAGCAGGTGGATGCCCTCATTATGGAAGAAAGACGAGCTAAAATGTCAACCGTTGCTCCACGGGTCAAATTGAGTGTCTGCATTATTATTGACGTGGGGTGCTCTCCGTAAATTTTCCGATGATTTGTCTTCCCCGCACTCCTTCCGTCGTCAGGAAACGCAGTAGACCCATTTCCTCTTATTCTAAAGCCTCCATTTCTGTTTTCAGTACTACTGAGCTCAGAAGGCAGTCGACCCGTGCACGTCCTCGCTCTGGGCGGATGTGCCTGTGTCCCTCTAGCGGCAAGTTTTGAGCCTCAGCGCTCTTACAGGGACCACACTTTCAATGAAATTACCATCTCTTAATCGGTTTTCATTCTACAGCCTCCGGCTCCTATCTTTCTGAATGCTCCTTACGGACTGTGCGCACTCTAGTATGTAGTTCTACACAGCCCAGTCACGTTAATGTGGCCACCGCCTACGTTCGACGTCAATGTGCAGTAACATCTTACAGACGACAGCACTAGCAGTGGAGGATATATAAAGCATGTTCAGGGGAAAGCAGAAACCAGTGCAGTCGGTGCCGCAACGCGGGAGCGGAGCGATGTATCTGACGTCCAAAAGGGCATGATCGTTGGGTTTCGGGCCACGGGTGGAAGCATCTTCGAAATGGCTAAGTTTGAAAACTGTTCGCGTGCTGCCGAAGTTAAGGTAGCCCGTGCGTGGCAAAATGGCGCTATCCAAAACCAACACCGAGGCAACTGCGGCACACCACGGGTCACAGATGTCAGGGGTGAAACACGGCTACGGAGAAGAAAGTCAGGCGAAGACGTAGCACTGTTCACCAACTGATCGCCCAGATGAACCAAGGGGCTCCCAACAATGTCATCAGCAAACACTGATGAGTACGGGTCTGCGTAGCAGGCGCCTGGTTCATGCAGACGTGATGACTGTTGTTCGCCGGCGAGGCTGGAATTTGCACGCCAGTCCCGCAACCGGACGTCCACTGAGTGGCGACAGGTGGCCTTCCCAAATTAATCACATTCCCTGGGTGCTTCATCCGAGGCAACGGCCTTGCCGCAGTGGATACACCGGTCCCCGTCGGATCACCGAAGTTAAGCGCTGTCGGACGTGGCCGGCACTTGGATGGGTGACCATCCGGGCCGCCATGTGCTGTTGCCATTTTTTTCGGGGTGCACTCAGCCTCGTGATGCCAACTGATGAGCTACTCGACCGAATAGTAGCGGCTCCGGTATATTATAAAAAAAACCACACATCACAACGACCGGGAGAACGGTGTGCTGACCACACGCCACTCCTATCCGCATCCTCATTGAGGATGACACGGCCATCGGATGGTCCCGATGGGCCACTTGTTGCCTGAAGACGAAATGCTATGCTTCATCCGACAAATGGCCGTTGGCGTGTCCGGCGCTGCAACAATCGTCGGAAGGATGGAGTGTTATGGTCGACGGAATGTTTTCGTGACATTCCCTGGGTGATCTCGTCATTCTGGAACGCACAATGCATCAACACAAGTATGAATATATCCTTGCGAACAATGTCCACCACTACATGAATTTTATTTCTTCTTCGGTACGATGGCATCTACCAGCAAGACAATGCAACGCGTCACGCAGATCGCAGTGCACGTGTGTGGTTCGAAGAGAACAAGTATGAGTTAACCGTGTTGCCCTGACCACCAAACCTCCCGCAATCAAATCCAATCGACAATCTGTGAGACCACCTCGGTCTGTCTGTCCGCGCCGTGGATCCTCAATTGAGAAACCTTGCGCAGATGGTCACGACACTGGAGTCGGCACGGCTCCACGTCCCTGTAGAGTACCGTGCAGCACCTCACTGACTCTCTTCCTGCACGTCAAAACGTGTTTATTCAGGCTTTTATCAGGTTGACACTGTAACGTGATCGTTAGAAGAACTGTCTACTATATAAACTGTTGTCTTTTTGCATTTATGTTCGTGTCTTTGAATTACACAAACACTACTGGCCATTAGAACTGCTACACCACGAAGATGACGTGCTACAGACGCGAAATTTAACCGACAAGTAGAAGATGCTGTGATATGCAAATGATTAGCTTTTCAGAGCATTCACACAAGGTTGGCGCCGGTGGCGACTCCTACAACGTGCTGACATGAGGAAAGTTTCCAACCGATTTCTCATACACAAATGGCAGTTGACCGGCGTTGCCTGGTGAAACGTTGTTGTGATGCCTCGTGTAAGGAGGAGAAATGCGTACCATCACGATTCCGACTTTGATAAAAGTCGGATTGTAGCCTATCGCGATTGCGCTTTATCGTATCGCGTCATTGCTGCTCGCGTTGGTTGAGATCCAATGACTGTTAGCAGAATATGCAATTGGTGGGTTCAGGAGGGTAATACGGAACGCCGTGCTGGATCCCAACGGCCTCGCAACGCTAGCAGTCTAGATGACAGGCATCTTATCCACATGGCTGTAACGGATCGTGCAGCGACGTCTCGATCCCTGAATCAACAGATGGGGACGTTTGCAAGACAACAATCATCTGCACGAACAGTTCGACGACGTTTGCAGCAGCATGGACTATCAGCTCTGAGACCGTGGCTGCGGTTAACCTTGACGCTGCATCACAGACAGGAGCGCCTGCGATGGTGTACTCAACGACTAACCTGGGTGCACGAATGGGAAAAACGTTATTTTTTCGGATGAATCCAGGTTCTATTTACAGCATCACGATGGTCGCGTCCGTGTTCGGCGACATCGCGGTGAACGCACATTGGATGCGTGTATTCGTCATCTCCATACTGGCGTGTCACCCGGCGTGATGGTATGGGGTGCCATTGGTTATACGAATCGGTCACCTCTTTTCGCATTGACGGCACTTTGAACGGTGGACGTTACATTTCAGATGTGTTACGACCCGTGGCTCGACCCTTCATTCGATCCATGAGAAACCCTACATTTCAGCAGGATAATGCACGACCGCGTGTTGCAGGTCCTGTACGGGCCTTTCTGAATACAGAAAATGTTCGACTGCTGCCCTGGCCAGCACATTCTCCATATCTCTCACCAATTGAAAACGTCTGGTCAATGATGCCGAGCAACTGGCTCGTCACAATACGCCAGTCACTACTCTTGATGAACTGTGGTATCGCGTTGAAGCTGCATGGGCAGCTGTACCTGTACACGCCATCCAAACTCTGTTTGACTCAATGCCCAGGCGTATCAAGGCCGTTATTACGGCCAGAGGTGGTTGTTCTGGGAACTGATTTCTCAGGATATATGCACCCAAATTGCGTGAAAATGTAATCACATGTCAGTTCTAGTACAATATATTTGTCCAATGAATACCCGTTTATCATCTGCATTTCTTCTTGGTGTAGCAATGTTAATGGCCAGTAGCGTATATACGAAGAGGTCGGCGGAAGAAAGTGGTAATTCTCGGTTTCATATGGATTAGGCTGACAACGTAACGTAGTATGCATTCGAATGCACCAGTAGCAGGTAACAGCTAACTGCGCATGTATCTCTGGAAAGAACCGTCTGTAACAAACGGATTTGTATCAAGTTATTTTATCATTGAATTTAACTGTGCATATAGAACGTAATAATTCAAAATTCGCTGTTGTGGGGTAGTGCTGTCTTCCGTCGACCTCTGCAAATGTAACATGAAGTCAACGCTGACCGCTTCATTTTAACTTTTCGCAACATTTTACGGTGCCCTAACACAGGTTCGCTTCTTCGACAGGTACCGCCGTTCAGTCCGCTTTGCAGAGGGTGAATCGTGTGCAAAACTAAACACCACACGCATCACATCAGCACGTGTCGCTTGTGGGGAGGTCGATGGATGGGCGGCGAACAGGTGTGTGGCTAATGGGTGGCCTTTAAGCCGCGCTGAATATTTCAGGGCCTCGGACCCGCTGCGGTAATGAAGAGCCAGCTTAGCGGCGCCAGCAGCTTATGCGGCTGCTCATCAATAGAGCAGCACCTCTCACGCCCCGGCCCGTCTATAAAACATCAGCCCTCTGCTGACCAGCCGACACGCCGCGGTGCGGTGGACAGTCGCTCACTCGTAACGCTGGATCCGACGGAAAAAAAACCCGCTAGCGTAAACCCGGCTACACAACCGCATGCTGGACAGTCGTGCATTACTGAGCGTTTTGTGCAAGCACGCGCAAATCCCTCTCGTCTCCATACAGTCCAAGCATTAGTTTGTGCTTCGAATATGATGCTCTCTGACGATGACTATTTGCTACCGCTTTTGACCCAGTCTTCAGTTCCAGTGATCAAGCGTTCACATATATTTACACTGTGAGCAATTCTCCGGGGCTCTTCAGCTCAAGAGTAACTGCAAAACTTATTACTAATTCATCATCTGAATACTCGAATAAGTCGAAATCGGTTTAATGCACAGTAAAAATAAAATACAAAACAAGACTGATGAGAGAAAAATGAATAAAGAAATGTGATATGCTGTGCAAAAACTGATTGACAGAATGAAAAACGTATTATGACAGTAAGTTATTCTGTCAGGCACTGAAAATAGATATAATCACTTTATGATCAAGGGAGAAACACTTTGAAATAACGATTACTTGCGCCACCTTCAATCAGAAAGCGAAATACAATAATGAGGGGAGTTGTTAACAAGACAGGAAATCTGCAATTTCTCGCATGCCGAAGACTTCAAGTACGCATCAACACTTATCTGTAATGAGCTGTGGTTCCTTATCTCTTCCTGCCTCCGCCTCCCTCCCTCCCTCCCCCCTCCCACATTAATACCTATTTTTTGTTTCTTTTTGTCTCCTGCGATTGATTCTGGAAGAATTCATCTTTTTAAAACGACATGTAAAATTTTTAGTGAGAGACCAAGGTTTCACTACAATAAGGAGGTTTAAATGGATGTGTTTTGCACGCACACAAACACGCGTGTGTGTGTGTGTGTGTGTGTGTGTGTGTGTGTGTGTGTGTGTGTGCGCGCGCGCGCGCGTGTGTCAAACGCACTAGCACGCGTGCCCCTGGCTAAAATGTTCATGAATTTGTCATCAATATCAAGACGCAATACAATCACCATCTTAATTTCCAGGCTGCACATAGTCAAAATGTAATGCTTCTCTAACATTTGTGTCTGATGACAAGCCTGTAGTGGCTCGAAAACTGGTTAACGGTACAATAAATCGCATCAAACTCAAGAAGAGAATGGTATCATACCTACATCAATCGCCAATTTAAATCACAGTTGCAGTTTGTCATCCACAATGGACGTAATATACTGCTTCCCTTCCACGCTCATATCAAAATCCGAATAGCGTCGAAATCGCTCGCTGCTTCCATGACTACAATTTGTCATTGCCGGACTGTTCATTTGCTACAAGGACGCAACAATTCAAAGAACATAGCTTCATTTTCCGGGGTAAAAGCGGAATATAGCTCTGGAGGTTGAGATCCATACCACGTCAGACTGCAGAGTAAATATGACCTTTACAAAGGGCAGTGAGAGTTGTCACACGCTTGTTTGAGAGAGTGTAACACAAATTACCCAATATTCGAAGTAAGACAACAAACTTTATCTCGCAGAAACTAACGTCAAAAATTGTAACATCTTCCTGGGGCGGGGTTTACGAACATCATTTTTCTACCAATCGGTCGCTTAGACAATATATTTGATTGAGCTAATAAAAACAAAGCGCACAGAGCTATTCAGTCAGTGATTCCACAACTCCGACCGTGAACGTCAAGGGGAGTAATGATGTGTGTGGTGCAATTAACTTACCCTCTTCAACACACTTTACAGGATTTCGCTGAGAACTGATGTAGAGGGCAAAGCAAGTCTTCTTACAAGCTGTGAACAAATGCCAAACACAGATGTTTTTAAAGGAATTTGAGAGGTGAATCTGAAATAGATGTGTAGCAAACGTGTTAACCCGGTACAAACCTGGAAAAAGCGAAGGCCTTCACAAGAATATCAAGATAACTTAAAAGACAGGTGTAAAATAAAGAGCCGAAGACGCTATATTACGGTACTTCTGGATACCCAAACTGTACACGAACACGTAACATAGTGTTGTCCACACTTTCTCTTCATCGCGTGGGCTGGGAAGCGACGACAAAGCACGTTAGACTTGAAGAGGTAGCACTTCCAACCTTCAATCTCTCTCTGTCGCCACGGGCAGCAGCTACCGTTACTTAACGGATTTCCTTCCGACTCCCAATAACAGCAGGTACTGCCGGTGCTTGCTACTATAACAAAGGAGCTGTACAGCCGCCCGAAAGAAGACACTTCTTTTTAGCAGTTTACATGGCTTTAGCTAACGTTAGTCATACAGCCAGCATTAATTACAGTGGAACAAGGTTTATGTGCTTGTAATGACTTTCAGTCTGAAGAAGGCAGGAAGATTAGGGTTTAGCGTGCCGTCAACGACGAAGTCGTTAGAAAGTGAGTATATACTCAACGGGGAAAGGATATGGAAGAAAACAGGTCATGTCATTTTAATGAGTAGCATCCCAGCAGCTGTTTTATTAGATTTGGTAGAAAAACCCACATCAGGATAGGAGGACAGTATTTTTAATCTTTTTCCCCCCCGAAGCTAGATTAATGTGTTACCACTGCGCCACCTTTCCCCGTAACGAATTCGGAGAATGGTTTGATGAAGACAGTGGCAAGTCATTTCAGCTGCAACCAACATCTACTAGATCTGGAGTATCCGGAGACTCCAATGCAACATAGAACTGACCACTAGATGCCACGCGAGCCGGACAGACCAGTATAAAAGTAGATGTGAAGTACTGTGTTGCCAGAAGAGAAGCAATAATAGCAGAATGGATCAGTCAGGAGATGGCACTGACTTCAAAATGTGGACTAAGTACCTGAGCAACAAACCCATCGCGGACATTTCGACCCTCCTACTGCTGGCGAAGGAACAACCAGAGCTAAACAAAGAACAGGCAGACCTTATATATTGATGAATAGGGACCATCGAACACTGCGACGGGTGGTTGTAAATAAAGCTCATGTAACCGGTGGAATTAATCACTCGAGAGTTAGAAATTGCTACGAGCACTACGGCTAGCACAAAGACTGTGCGCAGGGAGTTAAAAAGAATGCAGTACAACGTTCGAGTAGCTCCTCATAAACCACAGATTTCTGTTGCCAATGTTATGCGACGCTTGAGGTGGTGTACAGAGGGAAAGCACTGGACAGTGAACGAATAGAAACGATTGATTTGGAGCGACGAGTCACGCTCTACCCTAAAGCAATACGATGGAAGGGTTAGGGTTTGGCAAATGCCGAAAGAACGTTACCTTCCAACATGTGCGGTGCAGCAGTGAAGTGCAAATGAGGAGGCTTTGCGATATGGGAGTGTTTTACGTGATTAGGTTGTGGTCCTCTTACGCCCATTAAGCAAACGCTAAATGCTGAAGGATGTGAACTTTTTATATTTTTTTTATTTACGGCATTGTAGAGGAATCGAGACTGATAATGTCCACGATACGACAATTTCACTAGCACCTAAGTGGTTCGGAAAAGAAGTATAGCCCCTTTGATGATGAGTCTTTAAGAAACAGTGGGTGAATATACCATTAGGCAGTAGATATTAAAGGGAGAATTATGCAGAGACGTTGAAGTAACGCTTGGTGTGATCCAGAGGAGTGTAATAGAGGCGTTGTTTTTTGAGGATAACTTCCTTTCTTGAGGATCATCAGCCTTCTGACTGTTGATGTCGCCGCCACGAATTCCTCTCGTGCCAACATCGTCACCTCAGAGACGCACTTGCACCCAAAGTCCTCATTATTTTTTAGATACACCCCCACTTCTGCCTTCCTCTCCAAATTCCAACCTTTACCGTTCCCTCGGCTAACATGGAATTTATTTCTTGCTGCCTTACCACATATCCTATCATCCGGTCCCTTCTTCGAGTTGCCGGCCGAAGTGGCCGTGCGGTTAAAGGCGCTGCAGTCTGGAACCGCAAGACCGCTACGGTCGCAGGTTCGAATCCTGCCTCGGGCATGGATATTTGTGATGTCCTTAGGTTAGTTAGGTTTAACTAGTTCTAAGTTCTAGGGGACTAATGACCTCAGCAGTTGAGTCCCAAAGTGCTCAGAGCCATTTGAACCTTCTTCGTGTTGATGTTTTCCGCGTGCTTCTCCCCCACCTGATTTTCCGAAGAAACCTCTTTTCTTATCAGTCCATCTAATTTTCAACGTTCTTCTATAACACCACATCTCAAACGCTTCATTTCTCTTCTTTTCCGCTTTCTTCGAAGTCCATCATTGACTTCCGTTCAATGTTGTGCTACAAACATATAATCTCAGTCTTTATTGTACGTGTTGTACATAAACGAATAAGCGGATAGCTTCAGTTACAATATGAGGCCTTTTGCAAATGATGCAGTTATCTGTGAGGCAATGCTATACGGTAAATTTTTTTTCCAGCGACGAGGACGTTCACACACTGGCTGTCGAATGGTTCCGTGACAAAGGAACGGATTTCTATCGTCGAGGAATTGAACGCTTGTTGTTTACAGAGACTTATTGATTACATTGACAAACAGTATCATGTACCAGTGTCAATTTTTAAATGTTTGCAGATTTCAATAAAAGTTGCTTGATCAGCCACAATAATGTGCAACTTCCTTTCTGAAGTGCTGTTACAACATGCTGTGACGTAGCCAATGGCCAGACATGTTTAGGTTCTTATTGAAGATTAGTGGACAGTCGAGACTGGAATAGCTGCTACACAGTTTTGTGAGCATTGACTGAAATTAACTTCCTAGTGAAAATCAATGTGCTCACTGAACGTCCGCGGCCATTACATGGGAAATATATAACAGAAATCATGGTAAATCTTAAACGGCGGACACCTGAAGAAATCGTACATCTTGCGACAATCGTGATTCAGGCCAGAAACCATAAATTTTCAGTCTCCAACGTATCTATTCTGTTGACATCGCGCAGATAAAATTAAGCAAATCATAGCTTGAACACCGACTTATAAGCCGTCATTCTCACTACGCTCCATCCGCGAATAGTAAAGAAAGAAACAGTAACGTATGGTGCAATAAAAAGTATTCTCTGCCACATACTTTTCACTCATCCGCAGAGGATAAATGCTGTAAGTCAAACATTAGGTTATTTTGCTACCTTGTGAGCAAGAACATCTGCTAAAAAACTGGCTTTCTAGGGATACAGCGAGCGCAAAGTGGCGGCAATTCTCCCCACAAGGGCCCATGAAGTTCGTTTCCTCCATGCCCGTCAGGCATTAACTTGTGAAGGCAGATTTACAAAGCACACAGAGTATTCTCGAGGCTGCCGCGGTCGCGCCTGCGCTGAGAGCAATCCCAGTGTCTACGCAGCAGTGCCGGCTACACACACACACACACACACACACACACACACACACACACACACTTCTAGACAAAACACTGGGAAAGGCGCCGCCGCTTACCTAGGTGGTCCATGGACTCCTTGCCCACCTCCGCGTACATAGCACAACGCCCTGAAACCACGCACAACACATTTCAGTGCCTCTGCCATCATTTCTCTCTACAAAGGGTACGCTACGATACATGCGAGGGTCATATCTCTGGGGACAGCAAACACATGCAGTCTAACCGTCACGACGCTACTACAAGGCGTCAAAAATCTACTACACATGACAATAGTGAAACGACAAATGCATGCACAAACCATTCATTTACACTGCTACAGTAATGCTAAAGGCATGTACTCGAGTGCTTCGAGACTTCCTATAACCAAACAGGTGGCCGGAAGGAAACTTTTGTGTAGCTGATATTAAAAATTAAATAAAGAAAGTAAATTTTCAGATAAATTATTTCCTACGCATTCTTCAGGACACCAGCGTGTTCATGCTTGAATTCCCATGGTAGGCATAGATCACAAGACGTGAAAACTTGTGCAAAAAACCACACTGTCTGTTCCTTTTGGTTAGCACTGTTAAATACGAGGAGATTGTAACATCGTGACAGACAATCGCATCTACCAGTGAAAGGCAGGGTTTCCGGCATCGAGACCCGGTCTGCCACATATGTCGGATCTGCCAGAAAATTTCAAAAGAAACACACACTCCGCTGCAGAGTTAAAATTCATTCTGTAATATGAGATCGAATGCGTAAACCAGAAATTTAATGTAAAAATTAATGTTGAAAACGTACTAACACGCTGACATAGAAGGAGAAACAATATATCAGTACGTATGAGGAGGCAGTCAAATGAAAACCGAACACCCGCCACATTGGGGCCACGAAAGAGGAATGGATCGTCTTGTCTCCTAGTGACTTACATGTCTTAACCCGCGTGGTGATTGTCTTTTAATGGAACCATTTCATGGTCCCGCTTTCATTTGACTGCCCCTTGTACATAGTAACTTCCGACGCTTATAACTAAATAACCGATCACTTACAACGGCGTGTGCATTAACTGCATCAATGAATTTTATTTTTGAAAATTATCAGGTTCCATACCGTATTGTTTCTTCTGGACGTAAATTTCACATATTACGATCACGGGAAAGGGCGAAAAATTTGATTACAAAGAAAAAGCGCATACCTTTACCAGAAATGCGTGTTCAATGAGAGTAAAACGACATCGTTAAAATTTAGCAAACATTGCTTGGTTTACAACAAGTAAAGGAACTGAATGACTCGGCGTGAATATTTTACTACTACTTTACCCGGTAACTATTATGCGATTAAATCAAAGGTAGATTTCATGTGGTATTTTGTCATTTTACACTGACAACTGTCAGATCTGTTAAGCAATTTTGCCTCCTCCTTGGTCAAAATAGATAAATAGCGATGGCACGGTAACAGGCGAGAGGAGTTTATTGTTCCAGTATTTCACTTCATAGGATTTAAATCAACAGTATGTGGGCTGCAATGGGAGCAGAGGCACATGATCACCAGGTTGCCAGCACGTACAGAATCACGACAGTGTAAACCGAATGAAGGGATTCTGTGGAAGGTACTACCGACCACGCGGGCAACGACCCAAGGAGCGGACGAGAAATGTAATGCATAGCGAACTAACGAATACAACGTTATACCGTTCACGATCTGCTTCAGTGGCATCACTGTTGTGACTGGAAAAGTACTGATGAGGACAGCATCATCCATTAACTATTGGATTGCCATTAGAAGCCGGCCCTTTCCTTCTTTCTTCGAACAGTTATGTGGTTGCGCCACGATGCTCGCTGTCCGTTTACACAGAGCTGCTACTTCTCAAGTTACAGCGGCCGACTATAATTTACTGGAAACATGTAACATGAGCAGACTCTTCATCGCATCGCTAGAACTTGCATTTGGCGGCAGGTCTATTCATAATCGGAGAGGCAATGTATCAGACTGTCTACATAACTGCACTAAGCTTTGTTTACACAATAGCAAACTTAGCTGCGAACTGTTTTTGTGTAGAATATTACGCACGGGTTTAATACTTCTATAGGGATGAGATACATATTTTCGAGGACAAATGGTAACGCATTCATCGTCACAATATCCAACTGTCCGAGAATAATTAACTACAGGAAGTCGACAGCATGCGGCAATAGAATCGCGTCAAGCAAAACAAAAGTAACTGTTACGCTTCAAAGAGGGTTTTCCTTCTTTACGCGCACTACCTATACGTTGAACTCATTTACACAATTCTGCTTGAGCCAAAGCAAATAGCACACATAACTCATGGACATTATCTAACGGGACATCGTTTAGAATTCCATATTCAGAGTGACCTCCTACCTTTCAGCCAAATCGCTTTGAGCTTTACAACGGACACAGTTCGCTGACGGAAATTTTCGAGGACTTTGGCTGAATCTGTTAACACAGCTTCCTCCAAAGAGTATTGTGATGTGTGGTTTTGGTACAGACACGACGGGTTGCTGAAGTAACCACGCAGATCTGAAGATGATCCAGGGAGATCGAAACTAGTCTTCCTGTAAAAAAAAGTGCAACCGGAACTTAAATTAAATGATGTATTAAAATTGTTTTAAACAAAAGCTTCTTCTTTTCAATCCATCGTTCCTGAGCTAATTTTATTTTCTTAATAGCACATTAACATCGGTGCGTGCTATTAAGGACAGAAAATGTAGCCACTGACGATGGTGAAACTTCCCCGAAACATGCATAGATGTAAAGGAGAAAACTGTGGCACACTGTTCGTTTGTGAACTGTTTTACGCTCTTTGAACTAATGTGACATATTTTGATTTACCTGTGTGTCTTGTAGTTTAAATTCTTAAATTGTTGTGTGTTGTGTATTTACTAGGCACTGTACCCCGTTTTAGTAACTGTGTAGTGTAGAGTTGTGCCGTCCCTAGTATGGACAAGGACTATGATTGCTGTATTCGGATGGGAGCTGAATTGGTGACCCCTCTCTCACAGCTCCAGGTTGTGCTGGTTTTGGTCACACAGCTGGAAGCTGGAAGGATCACTGTGTCTATGTGTATAAAGGAGGGGAGGCGAACTTGGAAGATCCAAGATACGCCCCGCACGTTCTTCTTTCCCCTGACCAGTCCATCATTGCCTGCATAGAGGTTGACCCCTCCCACATAGTCAAGTGATATGCATTGAAAGACTTTCGTCTGACAAATAGGTTTCAGGAGCTATCTGTGGCTAATGAAGTTCCTGAGCCAGATACAGTCGCTTGTCCTGTTATCGGCAGAAGCCTCTCGGCCAGAAAGATCCGGACATTTACACAGTGGGATCACTGGTAGTTAGGAGCTCCAATACTAGACGCGTAACGCGCGCCCCTTAGGGAGTCCAGTGTGCGCTTTGTATGCATAAGGGGGAGAGTCATCCCAGACGTGAAACGGGTTTTTCCGGATGCCATGAAGAGCACAGGGTGCTGGCCAACTGCACGTGGTGGCTAACGTCGGTACTAATGACACGTGTCGTTTGGATCTGAAGTGATTCTCTCTGGTTTCCGGCAGCTATCGGAAGTGGTATAGACTATATCAGTCTTGCTTGCGAGATGAAGACAAAGCTCACAATATGTAGCATCGTCGACAGGACCGATTGCGGATCTCTAGTATAGAGCAGAATGGAGGGTCTTAATCAGATGCTCAGGCGGTTCTGCAACTGTGGAGGCTGCAGTGTAGAGGGTCTTGAGAAAATACAAAAAGGGCTTCAGTCTCAAATGGTGCAGTGCAAAACAGGACGAGAGCAGATATAGGAACAATCGGTACTAGAGGTCGTAGCTTTGTTAGAAAGAACCAGAGCTCCGAGAGCTAACAGAAAGCAAGGAAGCTCAAGTAGTTTGTAGGGACCGAAAGCTGGCTAAGGCCGGAGATAAGTAGATCCGAAGTTTTTATGAACGTACAACGGTGTTCAAAAAGGATAGATTAAACACAGTTGGTGGAGGAGTATTTGATGCCATTAGAAGTACATATTTTGATTTACCTGTGTGTCTTGTAGTTTAAATTCTTAAATTGTTGTGTGTTGTGTATTTACTAGGCACTGTACCCCGTTTTTAGTAACTGTGTAGTGTAGAGTTGTGCCGTCCCTAGTATCTTTACACTGTAGTGAAATTAAAGTAGACAGTTCCTGAGCGTTAGAAAAGGCACAACCGGAATAAATTATTGGTTCCTTTTGCTGACCCACAACTGAACTACAAACCCATATCAATGACATCTATTTGCAGTGGGACTTTGGAGCAAATACCATTATGAACTACCTCGAAGAATACTATCTATTAACACACAGCAGGCATGCTTCCTCAAAATCGACTTCCAGTCACACTGTGTGCCTAAGTATCGTCTCAGCTGTGCGACTGGATCCGTAATTTCATGTTAGAAAGGCCACAGTTTGTCGAAATTAACGGAAAGTCATCGCGTAGAACAGAAGTGATTACTGGCGTTCCCCGACCGTTCCTAGTTTACACAAACATTTAAGAGAGTGTGTCTGAGTAGTTCTCTCTGGTTGTTTGCAGGCAATGCTGTCATTTGTAAGGTCGTCGAAAGGGTAAAAACAATTGCGAAATGATTTAGATAAGATATCCCTATGGTGCAGTAAGCGGCAACTGACTCTAAATAATGGAAAGTGCGAAGCCATCTACAAGAGTAAGGAGCCCGTTAAATTTAGGTTGCACGCTAAATTACAAAAAAATCTGAATGGTGACAGGTCAATTAAATACCTAGGGATTACTTTACGAACGACTTAAACTGGAACGATCACATATATATTGTTGTGGGGAAGGCGAACCCAACATTGCACTTTACTGGCAGAATATTTAGAATATGCGACAGGTTTACTAGAGAGAGGGCTCCCGGGTTCGATTCCCGGCGGGGTCAGGGATTTTCTCTGCCTCGTGATGACTGGGTGTTGTGTGATGTCCTTAGGTTAGTTAGGTTTAAGTAGTTCTAAGTTCTAGGGTACTGATGACCATAGATGTTAAGTCCCACAGTGCTCAGAGCCAGAGAGAGTGCCTGCACTGCGCTTGTCTGTCCTCTTGCACTGTATGGTGTACTTTCCCTTACGTTAGGTTAGGTTCGCAGTGATAAGACAGAGAAATAAGAGCTCACACTGTAAGATTCAAGTACTCGTTTAACCCATGTGCTATTCGAGAGCGTTAAGGTGAAGTATTGGTCAAAGTTGTTCTGTGAACCCTCTGCCAGGCACTTAGGTGTGATCTGCAGAATAATCATGTGGATGTAAACAATTTCGTCATTTATGTGCTCACTGCTAGTTTTGGCGCCGATGCCACATTTTCAAGCTCCTTATGTTCGCTGGAGCCAGCTTGAAGATAGGGCTACGTACCATATACGAGTGATGACCGGATAATCAAATAACGTAGTTGTGGAACAGTTACTTCCGAACGACAACACTGGTTCCCTCCCGATCACCGAAGATAAGCAACATTGGGCCTGACTAATACTTGGAAGGGGAAAAATCGGGTGCAGTTGGCTTTCAGAATACAGAAGTCGCCGAAGTGGCGTCCAACTGAAAGACATGCACCAGGCCTTAGTGTGACACGACTTAAAGGTAGACATCGACATTAATTCCTTCTGTATCTCCAACTCACAACTGCTTCTTGTTACAATTTTTTTTTTTTTTTTTTGTTCCAACGCTGATCAGTCGGCCGAAGTGGCCGGCCGGTTAAAGGCGCTGCAGTCTGGAACCGCAAGGCCGCTACGGTCGCAGGTTCGAATCCTGCCTCGGGCATGGATGTTTGTGATGTCCTTAGGTTAGTTAGGTTTAACTAGTTCTAAGTTCTAGGGGACTAATGACCTCAGCAGTTGAGTCCCATAGTGCTCAGAGCCATTTGAACCATCCAACGCTGATCAAAAGCAATATCCGAGTAATAAGCCGATTCTCAGGTAGTTGCTAAGAGCAACAATCTGGCAGTGTAACTACCCATGAGCTCAGCACAAGATCAAATGAAGGGTTCCCGACATTAGTTCGGAACGGGGAAAAAAACTGGAACACCGCAAATCTCGACAGGAAACGAAAATAGATGATTACAGTTGCCATGTCTGTAATGCGGAATCCGAGCTTTCGTTACAAAGACTACAGACTGCAGGAGTCCCACAATTGAGGGCAGAGCTATTTAGCAATCTGCATAATCCTTGAATTTGTAAGTGCCCTCTCCCGAAGAATAATGGGCAACAAACAACTAATTCTTGACGTGAGCATCGTTCCAGAAATGGCCGACGAGCACGCGAAACGCATTTGCATTAAATTTTAAGAAAAAAGGGGCGAAATGGGGGGGGGGGGGGAGGGGGGAGAAGCAGAGTGTCTGTCCCTAGCCGGGGCGATGCGCTCCCGGCTCAGAAGCCGCGGGCTATCACGGAAGCCACTGCTGCGGAAACGGCAGCACGTCTCCAGGTCTCTGTGTGAGCGTATGCCGCCGGACACCAGCTAATAACCAAAGCCTGTTGTTCCTGTCAACGGGAACGTATTTCAAATTGACCTGTCGCTCTCTTCATTAACAATTCCGAGTCGTTTTGGCTCATATACATCTGTCCCGTAAACAAGCGTGCGATGTGTTGCGGAGGGTAGGGGTGTACGATCCCCTTTCCTCTCTCCCCTACACACGAATGGTACGCGAAACCAAAGACTGTCGATATTCCTCCGCATGTGCCCGAAATTCTCTAACCTTAGCGTAGTGAAATACTGACGAGAAATGGCGATTTTAATGAAAAATTCTGCAAAGGTTCTTTGCCTGCATTAGTAAATATCGTTACACCTCAAGAACTATTTACTAGGGCTGTTCAATAAAGAATGATCACACTTTTTTACGGTCATAATATGTCGCGTTAAAATTTAATCTTATGATATTCTGTTATCTTAATGTGCTACAAATACGTCGTAGTAGTTTCATTGTTGGGACTCCTGGTTACCGCCTGTGAGGGGTACGCAAGGTCAGACATGTTGGGTTGGTTTGGGAAGGAGACCAGACAGCGAGGTCATCGGTCTCATCGGATTAGGGAAGGATGGGGAAGGAAGTCGGCCGTGCCCTTTCAAAGGAACCATCCCGGCATTTGCCTGGAGCGATTTAGGGAAATCACAGAAAACCTAAATCAGGATGGCCGGACGCGGGATTGAACCGTCGTCCTCCCGAATGCGAGTCCAGTGTCTAACCACTGCGCCACCTCGCTCGGTGCATGTTCAGTATCGCCTACCGCTGCAATGGAGGTAACACGCGAGGAATAACATGCTGCTTTGAAATTCTGCTTTCGCCCCAACGAATCTTCAGCTGAGGCCTATACAATGTTACAGGAGGCCTATGGAGAGTCTGTTCCCTTCCCTACAGCACAGCTCGAAGGTGGTTTAAAATGTTTTAAGTGGGGAGACAATCAGTTTCAAAGGAAGGTGGACCCGGTGCTCGTAACTGCTCTTACGGAAGAATTGTACACTGTAATTGTATAGTTTATATTTTATTTATTGGGTATTTCTATTTTATATATTGTATATATGCATCAGGGTGATACTACCACCCCCCCTCTCTCCCTCTCTCTCTCTCTCTCTCTCTCTCTCTCTCTCTCTCTCTCTCTCTCGTGAAATGCCCAGAATACTGGGTTCTCTTCACGGATTAACTCACGCAGCTTACCGCGTTGTCTGCTTTCACGGTAGATAACTGCGTTTCTTCTGAAGACATCTTTGTGTTGCGACATTTATGGGGAGACCCCACAGTGCTGTTCATTACTACGAATGGGTCCACAAATTCTGTAAAGAAAGCATTCTACAGGGTGTTGGGAAATTCCAGTTACAAACTTCCAGGACTTATAGAGGGGAGTGAGTCCACAATATTTTGAGTACGAACATATATCCGGAATCGTACAGTTTCCGTTCCACGACGGTTTCGACTTAGACGCTTAACTCATCTACTTTTGCCTCAGGAATTGAATGAGGCGTGAAGCAGTACAATCATTAGGTAACATTTCGAAATGAAACGTAACGAAATATCTGCCACTTAAGCACATTTGTTTGGATTAACGCATAACACTACGTGTTTACATTACTCCAAAGCAAAAAGAACCCAGTATCTGTACGTACAGTAGAGCGACTCGATGTGGCGACCACCAACGTTGTTACAGACACTGTACCTATGAAGCATGTTCTGGTATACACTCTCCGTTCTACCAGCTGTCCCTTCAATTTCTAGTGCAGCGACCAGAACTCTTCACATCACATCTTCCTCTTTTTACAAACAACTCCACAAAAAGTAATCCACAGGAATTGAATCTGGCGGTCCAATATATTTTGTGGGCAGTATGCAGGACCAGATAGCTTGAGTGGAAGGAGGTATGAGACATACGAATTGAAACCATCATAGAACGGGAACTATTAAAACAACGAAATGTGTTACGGTGTGAAGACACTCATAACTGAACAACCGAAATTGTTTCCGTGGTACGCTAAACTCAAGTTTCAACCGAAGCACAGAAATCACACACCACGGAAAACACACACCACGCCACCTCGTCCAAGCTCTTTACCATGCTTTGGTGTGTGTGTGTGTGTGTGTGTGTGTGTGTGTGTTTTTCTTCATTCTCTTGTAGCCTCCGTTAATTTATCGGCCAGCAACCTTTATAGCTAATTACAGTAATTTCTTCTGAACATCGGCTCTTGAAAGAGACAATTTCTCATCGACCAGCTTCTCTCTTTCCACCATATAACAGCGTCAGCAGGCAAACCAGCCGTCACCGGCAGCCAACAGTGATGCGAGCCGTCGAGGCAACTTCAGACTGCTGTGGGAAGTGGCACTCGGCGTGCAGCGCGTGACATGTTTTCCTGTTGAACGTTCAAAAACGATCCCGCTCGTTCATACGGAACGTACGCGGTGACACGATCGCATGTGATCGCAGCGAGTCCCAGCGGCACTTGACGTGCGAATTACACACATTTTGAAGTGGACGGCTTAAAACCCGGGTTCTCAAACTTTTCCTCTCACGGGACACCTTTGAGTATCCCGGTACTCTGATGGAAGACCTTGTTTATCTTGGAGGTTAATAAAATTTCAGAAAAAATGAGAAAAACTTGTTTCATTCAATGATTACTTCAATTTCAAATCTCAACTAATGCCACAGAAATCATAATAAAATTTTAAAAATGCCTAAAGCTTGGGAAGCTCTGACTTTAAAACTGACCTTTCACTTTGTCTGAGACACGAGTAGAAACCACGCGTGACAATCTACAATTTTAATGTTGTAAAGGCACTGTGTTTCTTATTCGCATCCATCGACACACATAGACCATGAAGCATCCTGGCAGCCATGTTGCTCTCTCTGCACTGAAACGAGATGCGATCTGCATTGTTTACTTTCTACTGCGAGTTCAGAATATACGTAACATGCTTGATATTGCTCTGCACGTTCAAAGAGACTCCGCAACGTACGTTTTAGAGACCAGTCACGTAAAACGTTGACGTTTGAATTCGGCCCGTGCGAAGAGCGCTTTAGGGCGAAACTTGCTGCTCGTGACACGGTCTTAACGCTCGGTCGGCCAGGGAACGGGACTGACCTGCGGGGACGCGCTGCACGCGCCAGCCTGCGCCCGCGCCGGCGACGTCACGGGTGCAGCGGGTAATTTTACGCGGCTGCGGCGCCGCCCGGCCGCGGTAACTGCAGCCACGCGGCCGCACTGAGTCAACACGCCAGGTAAGCCGTGACGTCACCGCAGTGCCACGTTGCCGCGTCGGCGGGGCGCCTGAATGGCGGCAGCGGCGGAGGCGCGCCTGGCAAAAATGCGATCGCTGCTCAGCCCGGCCCGGTCCGCCACCTGTTGCCCGGCGGCTGTGCCGGCTGGCCGTTCGCAGCCTCCGCGTTCGGAACACAGACCACCGAACAGAACTTGCCGTCTGCGGCCTAGTTTCCACGTTCTGGCTAATTTGAACTTGACTGAAAGACACGCTCGTAAATTCTATAGCAGCTATCGGAGACATAATACAGGGAGCAAGGAAAGGTTACTACAAAATGTGCAGAAACCGGACTGCAGTTCTTCTAAGGCCCGATTGTATAAACGTTGCTGACTGGAGGTCAATTCTGACGTTAGTTCAGAAACTGAACTCTCTTCAGATCTCTGCTCTACTGTACAGCACTAAACTTGGATCCACCAAAGGATGTTCAGTGTTGATTTAAGTTAGCAAGGAACACGCTTGGCAACAGCGCTAAAATCGGCTATCGATACGATCATAGCGCTTCGAACGTAGACATTAATCATACAGCGTAAGTAGAGAGTATTTAGCAGACTGGAGTGGCCGTGCGGTTCTAGGCGCTACAGTCTGGAACCCCGAGACCGCTACGGTCGCAGGTTCGAATCCTGCCTCGGACATGGATGTGTGTGATGTCCTTAGGTTAGTTAGGTTTAAGTAGTTGTAAGTTCTAGGGGACTGATGACCTCAGAAGTTGAGTCCCATAGTGCTCAGAGCCATTTGAACAGAGTATTTATTATCAAAGGTATCGTATTATAAAGATGAAAGAAAGTAAATAGAAAAAGGACCGATCTTCAAGATTCTCCCCATACAAAAACGATTTATTGATGGAAATCTTACTGAGCCAATATACACACAAAATAGCATGCATAAAAACTGGTAGATTTACTACGGCCAAAAAGGAAAATGCGTAACAATTTTTTTCGTAAATACACTGTGAATAAATTCTGCACACATTACATTGTGATTCGCGTTAGCTTCATTTTCTGTTGGTTCTGGTATTTCTTTGTAGGCAGATTTTCATCCCAAAGTGATGTGCGATGCTTTGAATACATTTTAATACATTATAATTAGGCAAAACATCTGAGATTACTTGTAGGTTTAGCGAAAACCACCTGTGAGCATGTTAAATATCTCCGAACTTTTGCCACAACAAGATATTATTCGGATGTGGCTGTTTGATAAAAAAACACGGTGGATTTTCCTGGTGTCGTTTTACTGCAAAGGCGTTTTGATTAATTTTTTCTTCAAGTCACGCAATGCAGGCCGATACCTTGCGTACAGCTCTGTAAGCTCTCGGTGCGACTGTTTCAAATAAATTACCAACCATCATCTGAAACATTCCGTACCATAAAATTTTGAAACTGGTTTCTTTAATTTGGTTTCAGCAGATACATACTCTCTCAAGCTTAATTGTAACGGCTGTACTGTTCAGTATTTTTGTCCAAGAACAACCTCAGCTTAAATGATTTATCATTTAATTTAGAAAATTCGTTCGGTCTTTGTCGTCCTCAGCAGATATATCGCAATACTCAGATAGCTGTGAAGTAAACGTACGTACAGAAACAAGTACACTTGCTTATTAAATACAATAGATTACACTAAACAAATTACAATCTGTATCGCTTTAATGTAAAAACAATTGAATTTAGAGTTGAATACAATACTGCTCTATTTAATAAGTTTCAGGCTCAAAAGTTTAGGAAAAGTTCAATATACTTCTGATTTCTTGTGTGCCATTTATCAAATAAAATAAGCACCACTAATTTGAAAAAATCAAACACAAGCTCATTAACAAAATTGTTACGAAGAATTTGATGCAGTTAATTATCTTTAGGAAAAGTAAAGATAGATGATATCGTCGGGGCCTGGAATATGTCCGATTGGTATTTACCGCCGATGGATTAACTGAAATTTTCTTCTAAGTCTTCTGGAACATTGCAGAAACGTTAACTTGCTTTCGGATTGAGCTCTATTTTTAACAGTAATTATTGTTATGATGAGCAGTTTCATAACTTCAGAAGCGTTGGATACTCAGCATATTTTACAAATGTGTTTAAGGCTTCTGAAGCCTTATTTTAATAAATGTGAGCTGTGAACATTTCTTTTTCGTCATTCTCATTTTGTGGTACCTGCTGTGAGATGAAAACTCTTCGCAATATCATATCTCAGTCAACTATTTTTCAACAGCTGAATTTCTGACAATGTCGATCCATTCGCCAATTTCTGCTACTGAAAACGCACCCAGTTCATTAGTCGATACAGATCTTTTCACTAGTACAATTTTAGAGTAATCAGTATCGTCTGATCATCATTTAAATCGCTTTGAATCTCGGGTTCTTCAGCCAGTTTAGGTTATGGTTTTCTCCGGGCCCTGTGCAAAGTTGTAGTTTTCATAGGTCCAAGTAACTGCAGCCATGAAAATGCCGGCTTCAATGTTAAAACTGCACTTTAACTCCCTGTATTCTGAGCTTAGCAGATTTTTCACAAACATTCCGCTGTACCAGCACTTCAAATTCTGCATCGCCCCTTGGTGCATAGGTATAGGCCTCACAGTGGCAGGAAGATGTGTGCGAAAAGTATTACCTGAAACGAACTCCGATTCTGGAGGATGAGTAGAGCGGGCTTTTTTTGACATCTGGAACGAAATCGTAAAAGAACCAGTATTTGAACAACTCTGCTTTCATCCAGGCATTAGTCTGTTCACTGTAAGTAAACGGCATGTGCGTGTCAGTTTCTAGACGTCTAGGTTTTTGTGTTTCACAATCACAAAAAATGGCAGTTTATGATCGCCTGAAGCATTTCCATAGACAAAGACAGTTGTTCTGCCTTTATTCTTTTTCAACTCCTTTGCGCTGAACCCGTCACCTTCTGCTAGGGTAGAATTTCGCAAACACTGCCGTAATAGGCCAATCTCATCAGCGCCGAACAAAAAATGTGGGAAAATTTTTACGGTAAGAATAGCAGCCGAGTTTTGGTATTTGGATAGCAAAATAACTGGCAGTGGCCATCGTAAATAACAAGGAAAGGACGGAAAATAGAAATTTGTCAACACCGAATATAAGCGTGTTAAGAACTATTCACTGAAGTATTTGTCTGGAGTGCATCCTTATGTAGATTATAAGCGGTACAGGCAAGACGAGAACAGAGGCTTTTGAACTGTGGTTGCTACAGAAGAGTGCTGAAGATTAGATGAAGCGAACGGATAACTAATTAAGAGGTACTGAATGGAATCTGGGTGAACTGGAACAGCAGTGATTAAGAAGTACGATATGATGGAATGTTCTTTTATGGCTGTCCGAAGGATCATTGCATCGTAATCCTTAGTAAAAGAGGCACTGCAATTTCGTATTTATTCGCCAATACCAGGCCCTCGACTTTCAATAAATACATGCCTTTGGATGCGATCCATCTCCAGAGGAACTTTTCATCGTAAATCGGAATAACACAGGCACTGCTCTATCTTATTTATCTACTGATATCGGGTAAGCGACTTTCAAGTAAAATGTCTCAACTGTACGAGGATATACATAATGTATGTACGAGTTAGTTGGATATGGACCACGACATATGGAAGTTTGGGCCAGGCTGTGATTTTTGCACGGTTACAGGAAGCGGTTTAGGCGACCGCTCGCTTAAAGCAGGAAATCCGGCTTCGAGTCCCGGTCAGGCACAACTTTTCGCTGTCGTCGCTCCAATATACAGCCGATGGTGGTTCGTACTCTCAATTGCGAATACATTTCCTGAGAATACAAATGTATGGTACAACTTGAATAAGAGAACGTACACGTTGACAAGATTAATAATTAGGCTTCTAGGAACAGTTACAATATAATAACGGAAAGTGATTTCGGGGGAAGGAGGATATACAAATTTCTGAGGTAGACCAAGCCTTGGTTACATTATGCACGTATAAATGGATGTAGGATGCAATTATAAAGGTCGCTCCCCGAGACAGAGCAGCACGGAGAACGGAACCAGTCTTCGAACTTGAAGCAACGTCGACAACAGAAAGTGCAGCACGTGGCCACAGATTTCTGGCTGTTAGCTGTCTATATACCATGCACTCTGATCAGTCTGCTCAGACTATTATCAGATTCCTGTATATGCATCGTTTCAGTCGATACCAGTTAATAAATCGTTCGTTCCAATAAACGTAGCTGCAGAAGCATAATTTCATGTTAAGGCATTTATTGATCAAGTTGCGCACCCGAAACGTGGGCTGTCGATCAAGAAAGTTAATCAGTTGCTGACACAAACACCTTCATTCACTTGAAGATATAGTCGTAAATTTCACATAAACAGAAAATGTCTAAGATGTCGCTAAAGGCATCTAGGCCTGGATCTCTCACCGATATTCAGTGTAATGAAAATATTGAAATTACTGTGAAGGACGTGGAACGTAATATAAATGCTATAGCTGATAGGGAAGTCGGTAATATAAGCAAGTGCCGTTCAGAGAACACAGTACCGCTAAACTGCAGGAAAGCGCAGTGCGTACAGTCTCTAATATGCTTTTAAATTGAATTTTACTGTCCCGAGATGATCAAAAAGTGATGTGGCCATCTTGGAAGTAACACGATCAATATCTTGAGCGAGCGGAAACTAACCACTGCTATCTCCACTATTAGAATGATCTTCACGTCTCTGTCAATGAAACGGGAAGGCTTGCTTAGCTTTTTTTCTACCGCTCTTATATTTCGTATGATGTTATATTTTCAGACAACTCTGAGCATTCAGCAACAATATTCTTCGCCCACAAAAGGGCTGCCAGACTCATGTAAGGTTTGAGTTCGCGAACTTTGTGTAGGTTGTTGTTTACGTGTTTCGAAATCCTATTTCTGCGGTCCCTGTACATTTGTAATTGGCAGTATACGCTCATTCATTAGAAACTGCAACATTCTTTCTGGGAACACTAAACGGAAAAGCGATCAACGCTTCTGTAACACTTCGTTAGTATTGTACAGAGAGGAGTGCATTTTTCAGAATATTTTGTTTTCAATAGGCTTCCAGCAGAACTGAAAAAAGTTGCGCCCAAATATTCAAAAACAAGTTTCTATTCTGTGCAGGAAGTTCTTTAATTATTTGAAAAGTTTCCTGTAAAATGAGTCATTTATCCGTAAACTCCCATATTTTTTGTATATTAATTCGTTAATTCTTTTGCTTATCAATTTTGTAATCAGTAATGCGTAAACTGTGTAGAAGCTAGTTCCACGACCAAGTTATTTTCGGTTGGACAGTTCCTCAGATCCTAATAAACAAATAAATAAATAACTGAAACCTTTCCATTTTATGAATATTTTTCCTTCCTTGAGGCAACTTAATAATTCCGTCAATTGCATGATCGTATGGCGAACTTTATAAACCAACTTCAAGAGAAATTAAATGCTCAGTAAATCGGTCGGGCGTTTGAATGAGTTAGTTACATTGCCTGCCCTGTAGATAACCCTTGTCCTTCTGCTTTAGATTCTGCGAATATCTGTGGTACATGGTGTTTTTTTTCCTCGTATCATATGTTTAAATACATCTCAATACATTGTTAGCCTCTGATATATGTGCGACATGGTGAACTAACTCACGAACTAAAGCCCATTTTACAATGGCGTCTTTCTTGTCAAAATAGACTAATCGAAGTGTGTCTCTTAAGCGCCCGCGTGAATGTCAGCATCCAACCACGACGGGTATGTTTATGACGTCAATGATCGAGAGGCCGAGTATGGGGCATTTCTGAGTACACTTCTCCCCGCGCATGCGCACAAACGGAGAATTATAGCGACGTTTGTTAAGAACGGAAGTTAGGATTTTATGCTTTCATTTCCTCTTTATCTTTATTATGTTGTTTACTTTGTTTTTGTCACACGCTGAATAGTCAAGGTCGTGGTATTTTTTCGTATCAGTGTTTCCCCGCAAGAGACGAAATATTTTAAGCACAGGCGTATTTACGTTTTACAGAGGAAAAACCTATGCTATGCGTAGATAAGAAAGTAAATCGGTAAACGTGTTTTAATGATAATTATTTCAACAGCGAAAAACTAGAATTAATCGGCGAAAAAAATAATTTTTGTTGTCATTTGGCACTTAAGAAGATACAAAGGATAAAGCAAAGAGGCGCTATTTACCGGTTTCAAGATACTGTTCGATGCGTTTGTCAGTGTATATGTACTCGAGAAAGTAAATGTAAATGTTCTGAAATGTCTGGATGACACTTTCCCTATTCTTTCAGTTCTCAGGAGCGTAGAGAACTTACCACACCATCTTTGTCAAGAATTTCCATCATGAATTCTGCTTTCGTCATTAATAAACGCTACTGTCATTGCTTGTTCCTACATTTTGTTACTGTATTTCGATGTTTTCGAAAAAGGAATAGTTTCTCATAACCTCACTTTCGCCGTTCAGTTGTAAAACCAGCTCTCACAACAGAAGCAACTTTGGCGCTAACGTGTAGACGAAAATGACCACTCGACACAGACGAGACCCAGGACATGAATAAAACGCCACGGGCGCTGCAGTAGACTCACTCGTCCGAAGTAGTCAACTGACACAAGAAAGTTGATCTGAAAAGGGGCTGAGTCGCAAACTTTATGGTGGCCCTTTCGCAGAGGACGCTGAGTGCGAAAGTTTGTGATCGGCTCATGGAACATTGACTGCCGGTTGAAGCCCCGCCTCCTCCTCCTCCTCCTCCCCCCCCCCCCCTGCCGGCACAGGGAGCCAGACTATAAACACGAACATGAAATGGTTTAATGTGTTGCACAAGTGCCAAAGACGGTGGCGAGGCGCTAGAATGACCAGATACAGCATCTTCGCTCATTTTCCTCGATGATAGCAACAACAACCACTAAACACAACACCTGAATGAATTAACACTGTTTTCACAATGGCTGCTTTACTAATGCAGCGCATAATATTGCTACGTAGATAAGGTTGGCAACCATCGTCAGCATCCCGCAGCGGCCCGAAGTTCGTAGAGTATCACTGATCAGAAAAGGGTCACCTCAAAATAGGCGATTACTAGTGTAGTCCACAGTTATTACCTCGTTGCTTTTCATGGAGCCTAGAATTTTACATTTTCCTGTTCATTTCCGCCAATAACCAAGGTCTCTATATGACTCATTACAACGTACCCTGATTACGGCAATTTCATCAGTTTTGTACCTTCACAAAATTGTTTGGCACAAGCAACATTTTTTTTAACGTTGCTGTAAATGTTTAATTACAAGCACGTTACGGTTGCATCTAAATTAGAGCTTCCTTAGGAGGGACCATTAGCGAAAGTCTTTCAAAAATGTATGTTTGGTAACAGTAGACCTATGAGAATCGCGAAAATGCTAAGCTAAAGAAGTCATCAACCGGAAGGTTAGTTTGAAGGTCTCGTTGTTTTACTGAGCTTAGTCTATTGAGATGGTATGCTTCTGCTTTTAATGACTTCTTAACTGACTTATTTAGTTAATTACAATGGAACCTGAAGTGGACTCCAAGCCATGGGGCGATTTATTATTTTTCACAATAACAAGTCCATGTTAGCGGTCGAAGATGTGATCCGTGACAGTAATAACCCTTGCATCGATTTGGGCCCGAACCTCTGTCCTTTAGATTTCTAGTGTGGCACCACTGAGCCACAAAGCTACACCTGTGACGCGTGAGCTGAGATACCTCGTCGACGCCTTGTTTACGCAACGTACGACACGTTTAGGGAGAAAATAATGCTTCAGTAGCAGCATTCCAACGCCCCTAAGAAGTCCCAACTGATAAATTACAATGCCCCGACAAGGTCGTTTTACAGGAGCGTGCCTTGTAACAAAGGAACGCGGCTGGCAACCAAGTAAATACATCGAGTAAGAGAAGAGTCCTGTATTAGCACATGTGATTTCTGGACTTACCATATGTTGATCCGCTGGCACCGAGGCGAGGTGCTGGGAGAAACCAGCAACACGTGTGATTACTTGGGGTGGAGTTGCACGGAGAAGCCCTCCCTGTACCCGTCAGCAGATGTCGGTTTGAGCACTTTCAGATGCGATGCTTTTCTCCATACCATAAAACCCAACGGGAGTTCGTCGGCAGTACTGAATAGACAACAGTCGATCAGAATTATCCTGACATGTCCCAACAGTGTTGCCGTGCTGCATCAACGTACTGCCTGACGATGTCCCGAGGAGACACTGGCGGATATGCTGTCACCGAAGGCTGCGTCATGCGTGCGCAGGTATCGAATACTTGTATGATTTCATTGCAGATCTTCTAGACGCTGACTCGGGTCTAGGTGACACACAACTTGGCAAATTTGGGCGGCGCCTGTGTCCGATAATAACATCAGAATAACTATGTAAATACACTAATGTTGCTCCAACTAGAAGTAAAAACCTACAGCTTTCTGCCGAATTAGTTACGAATCCAGCTATGTTTTAAGATGCACGAACTCGAGACATATTTGCAATTGGAGAGTGTACTAGAACCGAACGCATTGAAACGGCTATTTATTTTTAAAACATAGGTACGATGTTTCGTGTCAAAGAAGACATCATGATTCCTTAAGATGCGGCTTCGCCCCTACGCCGGTACGAACTCACTCTCGGATCACAAAGCTGTTGAGAGACACTCTTGTATGGGCTCAACAAGTCCAATGGCTCTGTTGCTTCCTAGCGTCAAATCTGCCACTGCGTTAGTCTAATAAGGGAAGTACGGCACACAGAGGAACATTACGGTCCACAAGAGAAATTTAACGCCGCAACTTTTGGTGTCGTCCACCCACCCGCGCAAGACAGTCCAGGAAACGAAACGTGGGCGCAGCTGCGTAAAGCCGAGAGGTGAGGCAGTGGTTTTGAAAGCGTGACTGCCCGGCCGGGGGCGCTGAATGGCTTCCTTTGCAGATGGCGGCGGCGGCGGGCGGCGGGCGGCGGCGTTGCCGCTTCGCCAGACGACGGCCAGACTGCGTCTCGGCCAGCGGCCAGCAGAGGGTCCGTTACTGCAGGCCGGGCCGCGAGCCGCCTCCCAGCTCGCCAACGGCATACACGGCACATTCGGCGCAGCGCTCATTGCTATTCCAGTGTGTATGCAAGATGGTCCAAACCATCAGGAGTCAAGATTATACAGACCGTAGAAGATCCTGAACTATGTTGAGATGACAACCACTTTCATTTCAGAACCACGGTCATGAAGTCGGTATTGATTATGGTATTCACTTTTTTTCCCAATAAGAATATAATAATTCCAATCCCAAAGAAAGCAGGCGTTGACATATGTGAAAATTACAGAACTATTAGCTTAATAAGTCACGGCTGCAAAATACTAACACGAATTCATTACAGACGAATGGAAAAACTAGTAGAAGCCGACCTCGGTGAAGATCAGTTTGGATTCCGTAGAAATACTGGATCACGTGAGGCAATACTGATCCTACGAGTTATCTTAGAAGCTAGATTAAGGAAAGGCAAACCTACATTTCTAGCATTTGTAGATTTACAGAAAGCTTTTGACAATGTTGACTGGAATACTCTCTTTCAAATTCTGAAAGTGGCAGGGGCAAAATACATGGTGCGAAAGGTCATTTACAATTTGTACAGAAACCAGATGGAAGTATAAGAGTCGAGGGACATGAAAGGGAAGCAGCGGTTGGGAAGGGAGTGAGACTGGGTTGTAGCCTCTCTCCGATGTTATTCAATCTGTATATTGAGCAAGCAGTAAAGGAAACAAAAGAAAGGTTCGGAGTAGGTATTAAAATCCATGGAGAAGAAATAAAATCTTTGAGGTTCGCCGATGACATTGTAATTCTGTCAGAGACAGCAAATTACTTGGAAGAGCAGTTGAACGGAATGGACAGTGTCTTGAAAGGAGGCTATAAGATGAACATCAACAAAAGCAAAACGAGGATAATGGAATGTAGTCGAGTTAACTCGGGTGATGCTGAGGGAATTAGATTAGGAAATGAGACACTTAAAGTAGTAAAGGAGTTTTGCTATTTGGGGAGCAAAATAACTGATGATGGTCCAAGTAGAAAGGATATAAAATGTAGACTGGCAATGGCAAGGAAAGAGTTTCTGAAGAAGAGAAATTTGTTAACAGCGAGTATAGGTTTAAGTGTCAGGAAGTCGTTTCTGAAAGTATTTGTACGGAGTGTAGCCATGTATGGAAGTGAAACATGGACGATAAATAGTTTGGACAAGAAGAGAATAGAAGCTTTCGAAATGTGGTGCTACAGAAGAATGCTGAAGATTAGATGGGTATATCATATAACTAATGAGGAGGTATTGAATAGGATTGGGGAGAAGAGAAGTTTGTGGCACAACTTGACTAGAAGAAGGGATCGGTTGGTAGGACATGTTCTGAGGCATCAAGGGATCACCAATTTAGTACTGGAGGGCCGCGTGGAGGGTAGAAATCGTAAAGGGAGACCAAGAGATGAATACACTAAGCAGATTCAGAAGGATGTAGGTTGCAGTAAGTACTGGGAGATGAAAAAGCTTGCACAGGATAGAGTAGCATGGAGAGCTGCATCAAACCAGTCTGAGGACTGAAGACAACAACAACAACATTCACTTTTTACATTGTTGAACCATTTTGTGACGTACACCTGTTATTTATTTCACAGACAGGTCTGTGGCATAGTGCAGAAACGTTAGCTTTACTTAAAGCACTGAAAGGATGGTTACGCTTCTGTACATTTATGTGCAAAATACACCTACTGCTTATCTAGGCGAATACATGGTAGTACAGAACTAAGAAGCCACAACAATATATCTCTATATCTTTGAAGCAACTCTTGCCATATGGCCAGAAATTTTGTGAAAGAAAACATCTTTGGACTATGAGACTTATTTCAGTTTTGTAACACTGAAACACGCATCGTGGAAAAAAAAGAAATGGAAATTTGTGGTAAGTTCTAAGGGACCAAACTGCTGAGGCCATCGGTCCCTAAGCTTACGCACTACCTAAGCTAACTTAAACTAACATACGCTAAGGACAACAAACGCACGCACACACACACACACACACACACACACACACACACACTCACTCCGACGGGGTGACCCGCGCTGACCGTGACAATGCGCCCAAGACCGCGCGGCTCTCGCGTTGTGACATACAGGTGGAGTTCATTAAAGCAGTGTATAACAAATACGATCGCCCGGGTAAGTAGTAAATACAGCTTACACCTACTCATAGAAAAGTATATAAATCCTTTCAATGCTTTAAATAATGCTAACATTCTTCCACCACAACAAGACGGCACACACATTCTTCTCATCAAAGCGCTGCCTGCCAAACAGGCAACACATGTGTACACAAAGAAACTGATCTACATAAATGTACCATACCCCACCCGATGGTGATGGCATTACCATCGAAACGCTTAGTGGTGGTCACATAGGTATAAAAGCTACTGAAGGAGTGTACCAGTCACTGTATGTTTCTAATCAGCGGCAGCCTTTAACAAGCAGTCTATTATGGGCGACATGACAAATTAATCGCCGGAAACGCTTCTACACGAGACAGGCTTAGCCAAATTACTTTGCGCTCCTTGCAGTGGAACTCCGTTCTACTGGCCGCTGTATTTTATACTGTCATGCTGTAATTCTTTTGAAAGTGAGACAGGTCGTGTTTGGTTCTGAAACGTAAGCATATAGTGACTTTCTTTCCGAATCATGCCTGACGTGTGTCCAGCGTGTAAATGCATGCATCGAATCAATAAGATTACGAATATTCTTAGTTTCTTCGGATTCCAGATTTGACCCCTGTAAGTCTATTTCAAATTCAAATGACTATCACCCACATGACACTTATAATTCAAATACAATCTAATTACCAGTACTTCTAGGACACCTCTGATCCCTTCGTTTCTGAAAGTTGTGGAGTACACATATTACCAACAGATCTTTGTTTTTTATTGTATTCATATTTTGTGCATAGAAAAGGATTTAGCAAGACATCTGAAGAAATCAAACTGAATTTAGCAAACCGTTTTCTCTGCTAGTTAACGTTACGGAACTGATGCCTAGGACTCTATTGTCACTGCTGAGAGACGAAGTCTATTAGTCTTCGGTCGCTATAACCATGGATAGTTACATTTATTACTAAAATTGCTGTACATTATCAGTTGGATGCTATTTCTTCGTTTCTTAACACAGTCTCTAGTTATATCATATCCCTTTCCTCTGACGATATAAAAGATGGAAGATGATTTTTCATTACTCTCTTGGCCCACGAATCATAGTTCCAGGTGATACGATGTATTAACTCTACAAATGTACTCCTAGGTTCACTTTGACACTATACGTTTTGTTTCTTAATTGAACATGCAAGAAAACAAATACAGTACTGAGTGAAATCTAGTAGAGGATGTTGGTACCAATCGCGGATCTTCGAGGTTGGGAGCATATTCCCCACCCCCTCTAAAAAAAGTAAAAGCACTGCACTAACCGCTGTTGCAAACAAAATATTATGATTATATTAAAACATTTTATACGTTTTATTCTTATTACAAATAAAATCAGGGGCACAGTAATGCAGTATTTGTATTTGTGGCCGGGGGGTGGAAAAGAAAGAGATGTGAAGAGAAAAGGAGATGGATAGAAAAGAGAGAGAGAGTAAAAGACTGTGACCCCCAGAATCGAACAATGGACCTGCGCCTGGGTCTTACGACGGTTTATGGCCATGTGTTTCTGTTAATATCATAGCAACACCTACTGCAGATTCTTTTGACCCTAGTGTGTATGTTCTGCACCTTCCCAGCAACATTGTGTTCCGCTGTGAATACGGTGTGTGTAAATTACGTTTTAAAAACTGACAATGGTATACAGGCACCATTAGTACACGAACTCGGAAGTGAAAGTGGGTTAAATGATTTTCTTGGTGAAACCGGTTCAGAGATTGTGCCACTGCAGAAGCTGTTGATTACTGGAAGCGAGGTCTCTCGAGGAATCTTCAGACATTCAGACAGAAAGCACGGATGAGTGTGTAGTCTAAGACAACAATTATCATCATCGAACAACAAAACACCAGGATAGAATATCCGAAAAGCCGAACGGATGCACAGGAGAGATTTCGCGATATGCTAATTAAAAAAACAATAATCATTGCCGCGGACAGAAACTTGCCATAAACTGAGCGTTCAAACCGGAAAAAGCTTGGCAAGGTTATCTACAAACGATTGCTCGCACAGTTGACTCTGACGAGATGATGTCGGAGAAAATTTATCACCAAGCGTTACTCAACGTGCATGGGAAACACACACTTCGATGAATATTGTTTTTTAAGCACTGGTGGGCCTGCAGTTGAACCCCCTAACATTTAGGGTATTCCGGATTTGCTTTACGTGATCTTAATCTACAAAATAATGATGCACACTGAAAGCTGCAAGGTAACTCATCCAGGTCTCAATCACCTTCGACAGCCTGTTAACACATCAAAACCAAAGCATTGACATCAAGACAGAACTCTCCTTCGGAAACCTACAAGTAGAACGTCGTTCAATTCCTCAAACACTGATGGCAACTATTCTAGCTCTCGGCTGGAGAATACGTCGAAACCGTATGCATGATCTTGTGAGGATAGCCGACGTTCGCCGAAAGAGAATTTGCAGATTAATCACAGGCTGATTGTAACCAACCCAGCACACGAGCTACTTTCCCTTCCACGTATAGGTACATTTGAAATACGACGTGTGATTGCTACATTTACAGGTACGTGTATACTCGCCTCACTTGCTGATCCACGAAAATTGACCTCAATCACCTCAGCTAAAGTCTTCGAATAGTTTACAATACTATCAAACACCACTTAATAAAGATGAAGAGATAATCATGCAGAATCAGAAACCTCATATTTTCCAACTATTCAGAATGTACAGACATTGTAAAAAGACTGTCAGGTCATTAAGAATCTTAGGCTATATGGAGACTGCTGCAAAAGCTGCGAATAGACATCGGGACATACTGAAGAAGTGAAGAATCCTGGATTTTGGGCGATTCAGCTACAGATTCCACACTATCTTTCATTTCTCAACTCGCCAGTCTCAAGAAAAGATACTGTTGCTATTAATAGATCAAGAGCACATCAAATACTAATAAAACAATACATTTGTTAAAATTGATATTTTCTTCAAGCGGTGATTCTTACCTCGTTGAAGAGAACATTTTTGCTACCGCGTACTTTTAGAATATGTACAGTCATCCAAGAACCATTGTACTGTATAGAATTTTCAAAATTGTATTTTTCTCTTTCTCTTGGTTAAAACGAATAGTTGGCTGCCAAGTGTATTTGCCGTTTCACCCGTCTTTGTAAAAGATAACTTAAAATGTTATCTATATACAATTTAGTATGTAATACATTATGATTTACATTTTGTCATGAAATAAGACAGAAGTCCTATTTGTGTCACATGCGACGTCGTCGTCGTCGTCGTCGTAGTAGCAGTAGTAGTAGTAGCAGCAGCTTTATTCATATGTACATCTCTTTTTACAGGATATAGGACATGTCAAAGTATTTATAAGTTTAGACCAGTTTAAAATAAGCTAATTCATATACACATACATTTACAGACTTCTAGTTAGAAACAATCATTACATTTACTCCTGGTATACAATACTTTTTTTTTTTACAAATAATTTAATAACTAATTTAATGCCATGATGTTCACGCATATCTCACTATCAGTCACTGCACATACTATACACACATTGTTTGATAACACTTCACTCATTACACACACACACACACACACACACACACACACACACACACACACACACACACACACAGAGAGAGAGAGAGAGAGAGAGAGAGAGAGAGAGAGAGAGAGAGAGAGAGGGAGGGGGGAGGGCATTTTCTGTACCACAACTTCCCATTTGCTATCCTGAAAAACTGAGTCAGCATCCCTCTATAATGTGTGAGATGTTGAGCTCAGAGGGAGGAAGAGGTGTTAGTATTGTGCAATGCATAGCTTGGGTAAGTTTTTCTATAAAATGAAAAAAAGAAGGAAAAAACTTAGTTTGAAGGTGTTATGTAGTATGTTGGATGTTTTATAATCATTATTATTATTATTATTTATTTGTATAACTTTTTTTACCAAACCTCTACTCTGTTTTAGTACTGCATAACAGGTACTTTTTATTTGCCTTTTTAAATAAGCGTATTTTTGCAATTCCTTTTATCTCTTTTAGTAATTTATCGTACAGTTTTAATCCTTGGAAGAAAATGCTGTTTTCAGTTTTATGTTTATTTTTTCTTGGCAAATGTAAGTTGAGTCTAGCACTTGTTCCATGGTAATGGACACAACGGTTTGTGCTTTAATTACCACATTTTTATCTGTACAACTGACCGCTAAATGTATTCACACAGAGCAGTTAAAATTCCCAGGCTTTTGAACAGATCTTTACAATGAGCTCGACTACCATTATTGATGGTTCTTATGGCTCTTTTTTGTAGTTTGAAAATTGTTCATATTTTGTGCATTTGTTCCCCAAAAAAGAATGCCATAGCTAAGAATTGAGTGTACATATGAATAGTATGTAACTAAAAGACAGTACATGTTACACACTGATGACAGGATTCTAAGGGCATAACATGCTGATGACATTCTGTTTACAAGTACGTTTGTGTATTCACACCACTTCAACTGAGAATCAATAGTCATTCATTCCTAGAAATTTGTAACTGTATCTGCTGAAACGGCTTTGCCTGAAACCAATAATAATAAAAAAAAAAAAAAACAGATTTAACGGCCAAAATAAATACTTATATTTTTTGATGAGTATATGAAGGGAAAAGAACTGCAGCACGTCCGTTTTACTTTTTTCAAAAATTAATGATGCGGCTATTAAGGAGGGAAAAATTGTCGGGCTCGCACTTAACTGTGGGTGTCGGCTTTGAAGCTCGTGCTGCCCAGCGGCGAGTTAAATTGCAATTTTTCGCGACGCTAAGCGTGAATGTTCACAAGCGAATTAGCCGTGGCTCCCCCAACACGAGCGCATATTGCCCGGATTCCTCCCTTAGCAAATTTTCCCATCTCCGTCCATAATGATCAAACTTCGGAAATGTACGTGGCAGACGGAAACAGGTTAAAACCACGGAAGAATAGAAAATTGTGATTTGACCTCCTGTCGACACGAGGTCGTTAGAGTTGGGTCTCAAGCTCCGACTGAGCAAGAATGGGGAAGGAAATCACCCGTGTCGCTTTAAAGAAACCAACCAGGTGTTCTCTTCATCCATACAGAGAAATCCTAAATCTCGATGGTTGCACGGAAATTTGAACACCGCACCCCCAATTCGAATCAGCATCTTGACTACTATTCCGCCTTGCTCCTTTTAGATTCAAACTAGTCTGGCTTCTTGTAGCCTCTGCGTGAAACATGCCAACTTTTTAATTTCCAAAGTACCCTAACGCCTCATGGCAGTATTGTGTTGGCGTACCTACTGTTGCTATTCAGGCACGAACCCAGGGTTCGGTTCTCAGAGGATATGGGGGGAAGGGGGCTAAGGACGTGCTTTTTATTACTCGGGCGTGTCATTTAATAATCCCCCCACTCCCTCCCGCCCTCCCCCCCCCCTACGCACACACTCTTAGCACACACCAGTTGCACAATGTTTTAAAAAGGACAATAAAATATAACAAATGTTTTAATATAATAATAATAATGATAATTTGTTTAAATCAGTGTTTAGTACATCGTTTTACAGTAATGTCCAAGAAACTATAACTTATTGAGAAAATTATAGCATCTGAAATGCGTTCTTCCATAAAACTGAGAAGTACATGTACCATGCAATTAATTCAAGAGCTATAATACCAACAATCACAACACTGACTGTGTCATAATTTAACATGATATAAAAACGAAGAGTGCACACATAATTATCAGTATTTCACTAACCAACACATTATGAACGCAAGTCTACGTATTATGGCTATGAGGGGAATGCGGTTTCTCTCTACTGTTTTCCGACTACGTTTGTGAAATAAGGTTTCGGCAAAATACGTAAACACTAAAACTACAACACGCTACCATGTCTAATACGGTGTAGGAACCCGTTGGCATTCGAAACAGCTTCCAGTCGTCTCTGACTAGGCGAACACAACTCCTGTACGGTTTATCAAGGGAACCTTATATCATTTGTTCTTCCTGAAAATAGTGGCAAGTTCTGGTTTCGATGATGGAGCCACACAGGGATCAGAAAAGAGTTAGCGACACTGGTGGTTACAGCAGGAGACAATTCATCCTCTTGTACAAAAAAGCAGTCCCGGACGATGCGTGCTGTGTGAACAAGGGCACTGTCGTCTCGGAACACGGCATGCGCACTGGGAAACAAACATTTTACCATGGGGAGGGGGGGGGGGGGGGGGGGTGACATGATCAACGAAAGTGGTCACAGTGTCTTTGGTACTGATGACCAAGCAGAATTACCAAGGGGCGCATGGGACACAATGGTAAGCCTGACCAAATCACCACCGAACCCCCGCCACGTTTCACTACTTAAAAGCAAATTCGGCCATAAGTTGGAGACACTGTGAAATACGTCATCCGAGTGAATTACTTAGCTCCATACGCCAGGTTTTATGGCTTCGGCACCATGTCTTCTTATTACAGGCATTTTCGTCACTTATTAGTGGTTTTAGAATTTCATCTCGCCCTGCAATTTTCTACTCATGAGTTCCCTTCGTGTTGTCTTAGTAATGACAAGGTTCGCAAGGGCGACTTTCAGTTATGTGGGGACTTTTGCAGCTGTCTTCCTCTCATTTTTCGTCAGCCACGATCCTCTTCAATGACCGTCCATCAAGTTCACTTAACACACTTGTGTCCGCATTGTGAATTAGTGGATGATCATGTTTTTCCGCTTTCCCTCTGTGTTGCATGAACGTTCGATACGGTGCCTATTGAAACAACAAATACTTCGACTATTTTGGTTACAGAAGCCCCACCATGCGAGCACCAACAATCTGCCAACGTGCGAATCCACATAACCCCGACATAATACACTTACCAGTAAACAGAACACTGTTCTGAGCACGACGGACACTTGCAAGAATTGAAGACATTGCGCAGATGTCGTTCGTGGCGAAATATTACATAGTATCGCAGTTTGCAGGCTTGGCTAGCATCTGCATTTCACGCTCAAGCACGCATTTCTTGAACTGTTCCCATATTTTTGTAGAAACTTTTTTTAAGATCTTCCTCTCCCATATTCCCTTGCTCAGCTTACTAAGGTTTGCCAGTTGTACCCGTGGACTCACGAAAGTTGTCAGATTTGTAGTTGACAGCAGGTACGGCCACACTGTGAACGTGCGTCTTTTAACTGACTGAAAAGTTAGTGGTCAGGCTGGAATCTCACTCATACGGGCATGCCATTACACAAGCGAATGGAAACTTCCCGTGTTAATCACAGGGAGAATTTTTTCTAGACTACCTTGGCATTTTACAGACGCTTTAGTTCTCATGCTAGTTGATTCTCCGGTATTTAGCTGTGAAATCATTTACGTAAAAATATAAATCTTTGGCTCCGCGACTGTAGTTGTATTGTAAATTAATCGCTCCAGTACCATTCTCACAAATTTTTTAGGTTAGTTTGGGTGCCCTTCCTAGGTGTAGACTCTGCTGTAGCATTACCACCACAGCTCGCGGCCTTTTTATTGTTGTCGAGGAATTTTGACCTGTAGCGGGGTGACATAACGATGTGTCCTCCGCCCTACAGCATCAAGAGTGTATGCTGCCAATTCTTAAATTGCACTCTCTTGATACTAGTTTTCAAACAGAATTTCAGAGGTCGGCGATTTCAAGTCCAACGCAACTACATAGTCACATTCTGTTCAAAACTCGACGTCAGGTTTCGCGAAAAATTCGTTGCCAACCGACCGCTACGTTATCCCCTGCAAAAAGCCGTTAATAGATGTGTCTGACTAAGGGCACGTTGTTAGCGTAGTACTGTTTCCAGGCTATTAGTATTGGCTTTACCAGGCGAGATAAAATACTATTTCTTCAAGTACCTGATAAACTGTTCTCCTAGCGAAGAAAAAGGCTGTACAGGGAATTGAACCCAGATCAAAGAGTCAGAACCACATGCTACGAAGATAGACAGAACACTGACGCCACCCACACAGTAATGTGTCGCTACAGCTGTGCAAATCCCAACAGCTAATCATCACGGGATGGATTATTATCGAAGTCTTTCTTACGTGAGCCCAGGTAGGTCTTTCTGGAGGTAACGAGATGGTGGCTTTTCAGTTTTGAGTTGTCATTTAACTCCAAAACCGATGTATTCCAAGGGAATTTTCGGTCTCAGGGCATCGTAAGGAACCTTTAACTCCTCTCTTCATACCACAGTAAAAGGACTGGCCATTTGGTACAAATAACAAGTAATAATCAGAATGAAATTTTCACTCTGCCGAACCTTTGCCGGACAAGTGCTCAACCAAACCACGTCTCGTGACCCACCTTCGCAGCTTTACTTCCGCCGGTACTTCATTTCCTAATTTCCAAACAACACAGAAGTTCCCCAGAGAAACTTGCAGAACCAGCACTTCTGGAAAAAAGGATGTTGCGGAGACATGGCTTAGCCACAGCCTGTGGGATGTTTTCAGAATGAAATTTTCACTCTGCAGCGGAGCGTGCGCTAATGTGAAACTTCTTAGCAGATTTAAACTGAGTGCCGGGGCGGGACTCAAACTCGGGATCTTTACCTTTAGCTGGCAACTGAGCTACACATGCACGACTCACGACCCGTCCTCACATATTACTTCCGATATTACCTCATCTCCCACTTTCCAAACTTCATAGAGGTTCTCCTGCGAAACTTGCAGAACTAGCGCAAGTGTTGAGTGTGCCGAGTTTTTGACGTCACAGCGCGGAATAGCACGTTGGGGAGTCTTTCCGAAAGTGCACAGCAATATCTAGCATGTCAGACATTCTGAACGTGCGTCTGAACGTCGAATAATGAAACGGCAGAATGCCATTTAGATCACATGCAAACCACCTTCTTCCAGCATAGACTTGCGTGGCGTTATATTGGCATTCAGTTGAAGCTTATAATATCCCTTTCTGGGCACTAGCAAATTGAGAATCTCTCGAAGACCTGTCGTTAAATGTATGATTCGCTGTAATATCATATTCGATGTAAAACAATTATTGTAAACTGCGTCTTATGACAGCATACCATTTGATGGCAACGTCACGTTGACGATGCGCATCAAAAATGCACTGTCCTTCGTACAATTACTTATAATTACCTTTCAGTTAGCTACGATTAAAGCTTTTAGGAGATGGTAACACGCTAGGATTGGCTTCCAAACATTTGTGGCCGATTTAGAGCAGTGAGTGGCGTTATTGATTCGTAACGAGAAGTGTGATATGGTGGTGGTTCGCATTTTTAATAGGTTCTGATACTTTCTTATTAGTTTAGTGTAAGTATATGCTATAATATTCAACGTTATGTAATTGTAAGTGCACTCTTTTTGAGGAGTGAGTTTGTTCGACTGGTTTAATCTACAGGATTTGTTGCACTACTTGTAGTGAGATGTTTTGCCCCTTTTTAAGTTTCGTAATTCACATGTTGTAAAGACTCTACTACTGAAGAGGACCAGTGATCAGGTACGAATGACTTTATGGTTTTATAAAAAAGTGAGAATGATGAAATAATTTTTATTTTATGTAGAGAACTATTGTAAATTTGTATCGCACTTTTTGTAATGGAACTTTTATGAGCCGATGCCCTTATAGACTGGACATGGTACTTTACTTTTTGTCTTGAAACATATCCATGGATATTGAAGTTTTTATTTATGTATACTACAAACCGAACAAGGTGACGAGCATATGGACAATGGAGGAAATTTGAGCTTAAATAGAGCTTACGTCGGAATTTTACGAGCACCCATTTCGTAAAACATTGTGATTTACAAACTATAAACATCCCACAACTGGCGCTGGAGCAAGTTGCGATGCGTATACCACGCTGCGATACACGTACCGTACGCACAAGTCGCATCGTTTCTGAGCGCTGAACAACACGTTCAATTAGGCACGCTCAACGTTGACGTTCGAAACCACGGTCCGTGTGCCGACGCCGTTCTCCGCAACCTGGAAGATGTTTCCAAAATGAAATTTTCACTCTGCGGCGGACTATGCGCAGATGTGGTTCTATTCGTGTGTTTCACAATGGATGATTCACACTGGACGTCGTTCAACCGTCAAGGGAAGGAGCGGCACTGTGAAACAGTGGAGAGTCCATATCAGATTTAAGGTCCATACAACGTCTCATCGCTTAGCCTGCTTCTGTGAAAACGAGGTTACGAGAGACTGACTCTGCTACAGAAGTTGTCATGTAGTTGCAGCATTGCGGAACTAACAATGACAGTACGGTTTATCAGTGGACAAACTAAAATTCATGAACGATGTCACGACGAAGATAAATTTTACGCACTGTTGGGAGTAGGAAATATGTATCTAAATGGCTCTGAGCGCTATGGGACTTAACATCTGTGGTCATCTGTCCCCTAGAACTTACAACAACTTAAACCTAACCTAAGGACATCACACACATCCATGCCCGAGGCAGGATTCGAACCTGCGACCGTAGCAGCCGCGTGGTTCCGGATTGAGCGCCTAGAACCGCTAGACCACCGCGGCCGGCGAAATATGTATCTGATTGCTGCATAAGTCCGTAGCGTTTTTGTTTTGCAATGGGTATATTTATCGATTGTCATTTTTTATTTGTAGTTCACTGTTACTATTTCAACTTACATATTGTCATTTGGAGATAGTGAATGGAACTGTGGACGGTAGAAACTGCACTGCCAAGTGGAGAAAGCTGAACATTTTCGACATGTTCCTCTGTCTTTCAATAGAGGGGAGACAGGAGCAGAGACACCCAGAAACATTTGCACCGTTTATGTGGATAACGCCATTGAACAGAGCGTGGCAACAATATGGTTCTAGTTTCAACAAAGATAATTTTGACATTAGTGACTCCACGTCCAGACAGGCCTACCCGTTTGATGATGAACGTTCAAACGCATTAATCCACAATAACACACGTCATTGTAGTCAAGAACCGACAAATGTGATGAACTGTGATCATTCCACCATCGTGCGACATTCGCATGCGATGGGGACGGTTAAAAAATCGGTGTATGAGTACCGTATGCTCTAAGTCAGTATCACAAAATCAGTGGGAGGTCATATACGCATGTCTGCTTGCTCGTAATCAATTGGCTCGTGGACAACACCGACCATTTTTATCCTGTATCATTACTAGTGACAAGAAATGGTGTCTGTATGCTAACACAATGAAGAGAAAGGAATGAGCGAGCCCAACTCCCCGTACAAAGCCCTGCGCACATCCACAAAAGATGTTAAGCACCTGGTGAAACAGCGACAGTGTGGTGTGCTGCGAGTTGCTTCCCCGAGGTGTAAGCATACTGTCAACAACTGAGACGTCTTGCAGACGCAACCAAAGAACAATGACTAGGAAGATGCGTGAATTGATGCTACTGCACGATAGCGTCTGTCCGTATTCTGCTAGGTTATCAAAAAACACAATACTGGAGCTGGGTTAGAAAATCATTGTCCTCCTATCTTATTCACTTGATCTTGCGCCCTCAGATATTCACCTTTTCCCCTATCAAGGCCGGCCGGAGTGGCCGTGCGGTTCTGGGCGCTACTGTCTGGAGCCGGGCGACCGCTACGGTCGCAGGTTCGAATCATGCCTCGGGCATGGATGTGTGTGATGTCCTTAGGTTAGTTAGGTTTAAGTAGCTCTAAGTTCTAGGCGACTGATAACCTCAGAAGTTAAGTCGCATAGTGCTCAGAGCCATTTGAACCCTGTCTATCGAACAACGTTCGAAGGTGCCAAAGGATAAATTATTATTGATGACTAAAGTCTCCGTTATGTGTATTTGCTATTTTTGAATCATATTCCTGCTGGGTTTATTAAACTTGCGGAAAAATGCTACGAACTCATACATCAACCTAATGCCTGCAAAAAAATCGAAGTATAAAAAAAAATGGTTCAAATGGCCCTAAGCGCTATGGGACTTAACATCTGAGGTCATCAGTCCCCTAGAACTTACAACTACTTAAACCTAACCTAAGGACATCACACACATACATGCCCGAGGCAGGATTCGAACCTGCGACCGTAGCAAAAGTGCGGTTCCGGACTGAAGCGCCAAGTACCGCTCGGCCACAGCGGCTGGTAAATCTAAGTATATTCACAACGCAGTACGCAGCACCGTTTTACCTTATGATTTGCGTCTAGTTTTCATTCCAACAGATAAAAAAGATAAAAACCTGTATTTTTCCCTAAAAAGCTGAGTATCTGCTCTCAAACATTTTCCATGTATCTGGCCTCTTGTGGAAAGAGAGACAACGGAAACAAAAATCCAGGTCATCGTGGAACATTTGCACAATGTCACGAAAACAACGCAAAATAATGAGATAAACGTTAAGACGCAAAAGCCTCGAAATCGACTACTATAACACGAGTGAGAGCGTCGAAAATTGCCGAACTTCGATGGCGACACCGTTCTCCCTAAAAACGTCGACGTCAAAACTTTCTTTCCGAGAAATCTTGACTCTGACAGGACGTTACGTTGGGTTCCGCTCCATAGACAGCCTGCGTGCATGCCGCGATTGTATATGTTGAACGTTCCGTTCCGTTAAGTGAAGTGTGAAGTGTGAACTGACCTAAAATCTGCAAAACGTCGTAGTTTTACAGAAACATCAAGAGATTCGCAACCTGAGCTAGGACAAAGTCCGCAGTCAGCAGCTTTTTCGTCGGACACACTGTGGAGGAGAGAAGACTAGACAAATGGACGATGCGGCCAGTAGGGGCAGAATGAAATGGAGAGTGGGTGCGCTCTAGCGCGCCCGTACGCGGGCGCAGACGCGGCCGTAGCGGCAACACCGCCGCGCCGTCTACCTGGCCGCTGGAGGCTGGAACAGGTTCCGGCGGCCAGGTTCTCACGGCGGCAGCCAACGCCGCCGCCGCCGCCCGCGGCGCCACGCCTTCCGCACTGTCGTCAACACGCACCACACGCTGCCGCAAACCCAAACACCTTTTCAAACATCTCGCACGCTCCCCCACCACTTACCACTTACTCAGTTACTTGCAGTACAATTAATTCCACTAGTAATGATTGCAAATTCTCCTTATTCATTACTGTATCCCCGGGCTGGCAAATATGAAAAGTCCTTGCAAACCATTCTCTCCATTGCTACTTGGTCGAAACTTGATATGTAGAGATCCGTCAGCTGTGTGAAGACACAGTAATTCTAAAGGACTTGCAATACGGCGGCCGAACTTCCCCGCTTGGGTCCTACCGGCCAACAATGCCATACGATCATTTCATTTCATTAGTCGGTGCTAATATTGCTGTTTAAAAAAATGGCGACCGTGAACAGTACCATATAACGTCTTTAAGTTTTCGACGTAACTAGCACGAAACAAACTCATTTTTACATTCAAAAGTTGTTTGTGCTGTTTTAACTCTTCTCCTTGAGTCGAATACGGTCAATCACAGAACATTTTAATTTTTTCGCTCTGGTGTTTTCGTTTCGGACTGAAGATTCTTCCGTGTTTCCTCCCTATTTCTCGAAAACCCTTGAAGTTTCTTCATTTTTGTTGTGAATTTTGTCTCGGTTTTGAACGTGTTCTTCAATTATGTCCAACTTTTCAAAGCGTTTTTGAGTATCTTTGAACCAGACTTTTTGAGTACCTTTGAACCATGATTTTTATTAATGTAATTGAAATTTTCAGTTAATCTATTTTTCTCCATTCTTTTCACATGTAGAAATAAACTGTGTCTGAGAGCTTGGAAATCTTTTGACAGAGTTCGTTGTTGCTACCACGACGAAGAAGAAACTTTTTACAACAACCAGGTGCAGACATCAAAAATCGAACGTGAAAAGACGTCTGGTGATCAAATCGGCACCGGTGCAGCTTTGCATAAATAACATTATTAACAGTGGATGTTTGCAGTTCCCGTCTCTCTCTCTCTCTCTCTCTCTCTCTCTCTCTCTCTCTCTCTCTTTGTAAGAATTAGGCTAAAGTCTCTTCTAGTTTGCACATTTCCTTTTCCATTATCTTACGTGTAGTAAGGATAACAGCATAAGTTGTATTTACTGTTTTATTCATACGCAACCAGCTTAGGTGTTACAAAATTTTACATCAACACTCTGCCGTCGTATGACTCAACCCTAAGAAAACTCGAGAGGAAAAAAATCAGTTTTTAAATTCTGAAGATTTCCGAGCACTGTTAAGTGTTAACACATTTTCAACAATTAACAAGATTCACTGGTAGGTGGTGGCGTAGCATATAAGATTTAGTCACAACTCTTTCTGGCTTCTCGCAATCAGTAATTTACTTGTAAATTCTATATTTATCATAAAAAGGGAAAGTTGTTTACCATATATTGAATTTTAAGATATTAATAAAAGTAGCAGTTTTGTTACTAATATCTAGTCATATGAAAATGTGAGAATTCACGATAAATTAAAATCTGGTATAAATGTGTGAAAAATCAAATAGAAAAAATGCCTTTTTACTTTTAGAGATGGATGTGTGTTTTTGACGCATACAGTTTCATTATTTCGCGTGTCTGTATAATATTTCAATTTATTTTCATGAGATTAGTAATTAAAATTAAATTTTTTTATTTAGTTAATTATTAAACACGTTTAAAATGCTTAATTATCATTTTCGTGATTTAATATATACATATAGCATTACATAAAAGTAACAAAATTTTGATACTAACGAGTTTCGAACCAGGGACTTCGTGACGAGACTAGCATTAAGCAACCCACAAATCTTGTCAATTGGCGGAAATTTTTTATGCTCACAGTCTGCTGGTACACTGAAGAGCGAGTGAAAAGTCATCACTCTCCTTACCCAACTACATAGAGCATAGTCCGGATAATTTACGCTCCATTTTAAGCAAAAGGTAGTTTTCCATACTTCTCAATATCTATGCCGTCATATCTCCTGAACTGTGTCGTAAAAAGACATCATTTTGGAGGTCCTTTCAGTGATTTACGTGGACGCTGTCTGGGAAGCGTATTGCGAATATACGAGTAGTTAGCAGTAACAAAGTTATAAATTAAAACGTTTCGCCTCTGACATTTAAGTTTTACTGCATGAACAGTGAAAATGTACCAAGCGACAAACTTTTTTCCTCTCATGACTTCGTGGGCGAGGGGCAGCGAGAAAAAGTCTCGTACAAGTTTGAAGGTATGTATTAAGTTCGTTTGTTCGTCGCTAAGTGCTCTCGCTCTCAAGTACTGGATGAATATATTCCTGATATTTGCGCACCGTTGATTACGCAGCCTCAAGACATGCAGTTTCTAACGGTAGCATTTGTCGTATTCTGTTAAGGCTTTAATATAAAATTATACCTCTTAATTAGTAGATTATGATAGCATGTGAAATTTTTTAATTCGGTAAAAATATTGAAACTGTAATTTTCGTTGCCACTGGAAGCCGATAGCGAGGTAACCTGCAAATGGTACCGTGTTTCGGGGCAGTAACTTGGTAATATATGAGGGCTATTTCCCCCCTCCCAGGTCTGCTTAACCACGAAATGGAAACCACCTGGAAAAAAATATATATATATATTTGCGATATTTAGTTACATCTTCCAGCTACTTCTCTACATTGTTCCCTCCAAATTTGACGTCCGTCGTAGCGTTATAATAACGTCGTCGGAAAAGGCAGCCGCATGTGCTTTCCGCCAGTTCTCCGTTTCGTCTGCAGCTATGCCAAAATGCTGCGCTCAAGGCCAGCTAATCATGCGAGCAATAGATGAAAACAGAGGGAGCCAAGTCCGTTTGCGTGATGGGTGAGTAAATACTTCCCATCCCAAACGCTTGCAGGAGCGCCATTTTTGCAGCTGCAGTGTGCGGCCGAGCACTGTCACGCAGGACGATACCTGACAACAACCCTCTTGGCTTGTTCTAAATTGCCCTCCGTAAACGATTTCCTCACATCGCCTAGTCCACTCACTGATCATCGTCGGTTGACACTCGCTTCCTTCCCTCACCCACATACATCACGAACATCTGTACGTCTTGCTCGAAGCATGAAGAAACCGAATGGCAAGGTGCGCTTCTCACTTCGCTGGAGATAACATTATGCTAGGCACTTTTACTTGGTCACTGTGCGCTCACAACTGAAAAGGGCGACGTGACACTATCAATGGGCGTGCTGGAGACACAAATCTGCGCGAAGATTCCTCGGAATTCCGCTGTACTTATAATTTCTCGATCGATGAGGCCTCGGAACTGGCCTTAGAATGTAGGTATAAAGAAAATCGAAGATGGCCAAGTCCGTGTTGTTTGCAGTGACCAGACATCTTGTTGTTGTGGTCTTCACTCCTGAGACTGGTTTCATGCAGCTCTCCATGCTACTCTATCCTGTGCAAGCTTTTTCATCTCCCAGTACCTACTGCAGCCTACATCCTTCTGAATCTGCTTAGTGTATTCATCTCTTGGTCTCCCTCTACGATTTTTACCGTCCACGCTGCCCTCCAATACTAAATTGGTGATCCCTCGATGTCTAAGAACATGTCCTACCAACCGATCCCTTCTTCTAGTCAAGCTGTGCCACAAGCTCCTCTTCTCCCCAATTCTATTCAATACCTCCTCATTAGTTATGTGATCTACCCATCTAATCTTCTGCATTCTTCTGTAGCGCCACATTTCGAAAGCTTCTATTCTTTTCGTGTTTAAACTATTCATCGTCCACATTTCACTTCCATACATGGCTACACTCCATACAAATACTTTCAGAAACGACTTCCTAACACTTAAATCTATACTCGATGTTAACAAATTTCTCTTCTTCAGAAACGCTTTCCTTGCCACTGCCAGTCTACATTTTATATCCTCTCTACTTGGACCATCATCAGTTATTTTGCTCCACAAATAGCAAAACTCCTTTACTACTTTAAGTGTCTCATTTCCTAATCTAGTTCCCCCAGCATCACCCGACTTAATTCAACTACATTCCATTATCCTCGTTTTGCTTTTGTTGATGTTCATCTTATAGCCTCCTTTCAAGACACTGTCCATTCCGTTCAACTGCTCTTCCAAGTAATTTGCTGTCTCTGACAGAATTACAATGTCATCGGCGAACCTCAAAGTTTTTATTTCTTCTCCATGGATTTTAATACCTACTCCGAACCTTTCTTTTGTTTCCTTTACTGCTTGCTCAATATACAGATTGAATAACATCGGGGATAAGCTATAACCCTGTCTCACTCCATTCCCAACCACTGCTTCACTTTCATGTCCCTCCACTCTTATAACTGCCATCTGGTTTCTGTACAAATTATAAATAGCCTTTCGCTCCCTGTATTTTACCCCTGCCACCTTCAGAATTTGAAAGAGAGTATTCCAGTCAACATTGTCGAAAGCTTTCTCTAAGTCTACAAATGCTAGAAACGTAGTTTTGCCTTTCCTTAATCTAGCTTCTAAGATAAGTCGTAGGGTCAGTACTGCCTCACGTGTTCCAACATTTCTACGGAATCCAAACTGATCTTCTCCGAGGTCGGCTTCTATCAGTTTTTCCATTCGTCTGTCCAGACATGTAACGACTCAATTACAATTCTTGCCTTGATCCGCAGCTGCCAGACGCTCGGGACACAGCAGTTTACCGCGGGCGTCCTGCTGCCTCACCGCGGCACGCGCACAAATCACAGACTCGACTCACAACAAAGCTCCCACCGCCACACGCCGCCCCCCTGCCAGACCGGCGCACACCGCCAGCCCGCCCCTCAACCGCGCTTTGTTCTGCATACTATTCGTTTACACGGCACACGCCATTTAATCCTTACTGCCTCTAGCTATCTGGAGCTGTAGGCACCGAATTGTTCAGAACTATACACGGCGCATACGAAATAAGATTTTCTCAGTTACGAATGCGGTGTCTAAATACTATACTTCCACACGTGCGGATTTCTACGGGAAGTCTGTATTATACTGACGGCGTAGAGTACCGTGGCCGCTGGGGTTAACTTACCCAAAAACTGGTAAGAGTCCAGTGTGGTTATAATGGAACTTCCGCTACTTGAGAAGGTCCCCGTGAAATACGAGTGATCGTAGAACAATGAAACTTTGTGGAAACATTTGCAAGGACACGTGCAAAAGAAATTACGGATAAACCACTGAAAGACACAAATTTTAATTTTCACATGAGGGGATAACATTTATTAACTGCGTACCATCATGTTTGCGTTTCAGGATGCAAACGTTGCTCAAAGTGACGACTGTCTCCATCTACGACAGCCTAGAACAGCACTAGAGCTTGATCTATTACTGCTCGAAACAACGGTGGACCATAGAACGTTCAGCTGTCGTGTCACAGCTCGTGCACTGCTTTAAGATCATACATTGCTCTAAGAACATACCCATGGCAACAGTAACTACAACTATTTGCGCCGCAATTGGTAGTCAGCATCTCCCAGTAGCAATTCCCAAATCGCTAGTTAATTTGAACTTCGGAATCATGTCCTCCAACCACGATACGGAAGGACGACATCTCGGTGTTTATTGAACGCGTCGATACCCGAGAAGATCAGCAGCACTATAGCTGCAGTATTGATAAAACAGCTTTAAGAGTAAAGCCCTGCTCAACTTGTCCAGAACAGTATTGACTGCAACTGCAATGGATAGCGATGCTTGTGTTTCTACCCTAAGTCGCCGCACCAGTACCGGCGACTACCGCCAAGTCATGAGACTAACACTACTAACAACAAACATCCCGCCGCACACAGTCTGAATCCACTGGCTCCAGTAGCTGACTTTTTCTAATTAAATTAAATGTAGTGATGCATTTGTCGTTGGAAAATTCCAGGGGATGCGTTCAGCCACCAAGTGGAAAGCGTGTTCTTCCTCCTTTCCTTGGTGGATGTGTGAGAGTTGTGTTATATGTGTGTTTAAAGACTGCAGGTGAGCATAATAGATGCATGTATAGTGTAGTGTTATGTTTGTATCGTATAACAACGACGATGTGGTGATGATGATGATGATGATGATGATGATGAGAGAAGAGCGTTGAAACCGGAGACGGTATGTAAGCTACTCTTAACGAACAGCGTCACAAGGTGATCGAAGGACGGATCACTACCAAGTGTCGAACCTCATGAGGGGAGAGGACGAAGGGTTGGGCTTCCCTTGGTTACTACTAATATTGCGAAATCGAAAATAACATGCTGATCCCACGCAGACACGGATACGGCCAGGGTCAAGAAGAATTTAATTAGCTAGGAGATCGACCATCAGTGAAGATAAAAGTAAAAAATGAGTTTAATTTACTTTGCACGCTCTCGTCATGACGTGCGAAGACCTGCTACTTGTCTTGGCAGAAGTCTAACAAGAGTTTTCACATATCGGTGTACTCAGCGACACATTCATTCAGGCTCCTCAATCACCCCAGTGTGTGTGTGTGTGTGTGTGTGTGTGTGTGTGTGTGTGTGTGTGTGTGTGTGTGTGCGCGTGTGTGTGTATATGTAAGGTGGGGACCCTTTCCCGTCTACTCAGTAATGGACGCTTGTCTGTCAGCCGGTAAGCTCCATTTATTCTTTGCTAGCGACCAGTGTCGGCTTCGAGTGTTACACTAAGCACCTACGGTCGAACGACTATTTTTACAAACCTTCCTTGTGAGTTAGTCTATTAGTGAACAGCATATCAAAATCCTTACAGTAGTTCCTGAGATTAACCGTATCATACAGACAAAACTGCGCGCTGGACTTTAATTTATAGTAGGTATACACGGAGAGAAAGGTAAAAGTTTTTGAAAATACGAGGGCAGTTCAATAAGTAATGCAACACATTTTTTTTCTCGGCCAATTTTGGTTGAATATTTTCTTGTGGAATATTTTCAAACATTCCCGCTTCGTCTCGTAAAGTTTCATTGACTTCCGACAGGTGGCAGCGCTGTACGGAGCTGTTAAAATGGCGTCTAACGGATGTGCGTTGCAAACAACGGGCAGTGATCGAGTTTCTTTTGGCGGAAAACCAGGGCATCTCAGATATTCATAGGCGCTTGCAGAATGTCTACGGCGATCTGGCAGTGGACAAAAGCACGGTGAGTCGTTGGGCAAAGCGTGTATCATCATCGCCGCAAGGTCAAGCAAGACTGTCTGATCTCCCGCGTGCGGGTCGGCCGTGCACAGCTGTGACTCCTGCAATGGCGGAGCGTGCGAACACACTCGTTCGAGATGATCGACGGATCACCATCAAACCACTCAGTGCTCAACTTGACATCTCTGTTGGTAGTGCTGTCACAATTGTTCACCAGTTGGGATATTCAAAGGTTTGTTCCCGCTGGGTCCCTCGTTGTCTAACCGAACACCATAAAGAGCAAAGGAGAACCATCTGTGCGGAATTGCTTGCTCGTCATGTGGCTGAGGGTGACAATTTCTTGTCAAAGATTGTTACAGGCGATGAAACATGGGTTCATCACTTCGAACCTGAAACAATGGAGTGGCGCCACACCCACTCCCCTACCAAGAAAAAGTTTAAAGCCATACCCTCAGCCGGTAAAGTCATGGTTACCGTCTTCTGGGACGCTGAAGGGGTTATTCTGTTCGATGTCCTTCCCCATGGTCAAACGATCAACTCTGTAAGTGTATTGTGCTACTCTTCAGAAATTGAAGAAACGACTTCAGCGTGTTCGTAGGCACAAAAATCTGAACGAACTTCTCCTTCTGCATGACAACGCAAGACCTCACACAAGTCTTCGCACCCGAGAGGAGCTCACAAAACTTCAGTGGACTGTTCTTCCTCATGCACACTACAGCCCCGATCTCGCATCGTCGGATTTCCATATGTTTGGCCCAATGAAGGACGCAATCCGTGGGAGGCACTACGCGGATGATGAAGAAGTTATTGATGCAGTACGACGTTGGCTCCGACATCGACCAGTGGAATGGTACCGTGCAGGCATACAGGCCCTCATTTCAAGGTGGCGTAAGGCCGTAGCATTGAATGGAGATTACGTTGAAAAATAGTGTTGTGTAGCTAAAAGATTGGGGAATAACCTGGTGTATTTCAATGCTGAATAAAACAACCCCTGTTTCAGAAAAAAATGTGTTGCAGTACTTATTGAACTGCCCTCGTAAAATACTGCGAAAAATATTTGGACCAATTTATGAGGGAGGAGGATGGCGAAGAAGAAAGACCAGGGTGTTCAGGGAGTTGTACAATTAACCAGATGTAGTTTCAGAAGCCAAGATGACTAAGACGTGCCGGCCACGTATATAGATCTTTACTGAGAGAAGTCTCCGACAGTAAATCGGAAGGACGAAACCTCTAGGCAGGCCGAAAATGAGAAGGAGAGACAAGGTTGCCAACGATCTCCAGGTACTGGAAGCAAGAAAAGAAAACCGACTGCTGTTTGTGGGGCCAGGAGAGTAAGTAAGTAAGTATAGATATCTAATGTGCATACCATATTGCCGGCCGGGGTGGCCAAGGGGTTCTAGGCGCTTCAGTTTGGAACCGCGCGACCGTTACGGTCGCAGGTTCGAACCCTGCCTCGGGCATGGATGTGTGTGATGTCCTTAGGTTAGTTAGGTTTAAGTAGTTCTAAGTTCTAGGGGACCGATGACCTCAGAAGTTAAGTCCCATAGTGCTCAGGGCCATTTTGCATACCATATTGCAACCGTGACTGAAATTAGCGATTTATGAATACGCAAATAGTCTTTTTTTTTAATTGATACGATTTATTTTGATTTCCTCGTCTTGGTCATTTTGCAAGATGTGTGAGAAAGTAATTTACAGTTCGACTCTACGTGGATTGTACGCTCTAGGAATCTTAACAGTACACCACCTCGTCATGCATACTGCCTCTCTTGCAGTGTTTTCCATTTGAATTTGTTGCTCATTCCCTTAAAGCTCTCGCACTTACTAAACGAATTTGTGACGTAACACGCTGCTCTTCTTTGGTGGATCTTCTCTAGTCGTCTTGTAATCTTCTCTAGTAATCTTACCTGGTAAGATTTCGGAATGACGAACAGTATTCGTGGATCAGTCGAACGAGTGCTTTGTAAGCCACCTCTTTCGAGGAGTGTTACGTTTACTTAGGGCTGATCCACTGAATCTCAGTCCCTTCCTCTCCTGCTACTCGTTTATAGGGTCACTCGAGTTTACATCGCTTCGGACAGTTATTCCCTGATATTTTATGGTTGTTAGTTTCCAGTCATTTATCTTAAAAAAATACTGGTGTTGCAGATAGCTGCATTGAGGCATGTCAACGGATAACCTTTTGATCAAAGCAGACGGATTTTATTCTTGATATTGTTTCCAGATAATTTGAAAGGATATCCTATGAAAATTCTGATAATGAATAGATCGGAAAATCAAAAATAAAAGCAGGTATGCGGCATACAAAAGTTTGAAAAGTATGTCGTATTTTTACAACTATCTCGCTACAGTATATCGCTTTAACGTAGGCCTCATTTTGTGTGTGGTGTGTGTGTGTGTGTGTGTGTGTGTGTGTGTGTGTGTGTGTGTGAGAGAGAGAGAGAGAGAGAGAGAGAGAGAGAGGCTTTCCTATATATTATTGTTATAGGCACAACAAACTGCTCAGATCTCTTTCGTACCGGGAGATTGGTAATGGGTGATGTGTACTTTAAGCAAGCTTAGCACAAAGCATAAGGAACACGGAAATGACAGGTAAAGGATACCTGAAGTATATGGTGATTGGTGATGTAACGCAGAACACACGCTTTTCTCTCTGGCGCAGAAAGTTTTTATTTTCCGTTCAGGCTACGGGCGAGAACAGCCGGTTCCTGAACGGCTGGGTGTATAGCACGCGGCGCTGACTCAGTAAGCGGCTTGCGACACACGTGGCCACGGCCACTGCTGCAAACTGACCTAGCTTCACAAGTGACGCTTGTACAGACTTCATTTCGTGGCTCTGCGTCGTTGCGGTCCACAACCTACAAGAAACTGTACTCACCATTATCCAGAAATAGACTACTTTGGAAGTTTTCAAAACGGGGATAGCGATCGGTCTAACATAGTCCTCTTAAGACTGTCGCGCGTTTTTAACCACTCAGTAGCATGCAAAGAGCCATGTCTGGAAGGGTTTCGGCACGACAGGCCAGTAAGATAATGAGAGACTCACTCGTCAAATGTGATGCAATTATATGACGTATATCCAGGACAAAGTGTCGTCATTTACTCATGTTTAGTTTGTTGTCCAACTGGTCTACAGCTATACACACCTATCACACATTATCGATGTTGAATTAAACTGGTGGGCAAAACGTAAGGACGAAACTAACTTCCGCATTGTGTGTCACTGCCCAAGAACGCATCTCGATGATACTTCGACCACACATGAAAAGAACTGCTACTGTATAGTACAGTACAGTAGGTAACTGTAATATCCAATAAGACGAACGGAAATGACACTATTATTCAAAGACAATAATTAAACTGAAGTCACTATGATTTATTATGGCCCTCTGGATACTAAATGAAGGCGTGGCATAGGTCTTAATACGGTGCGTGATCACGAAGGACAGCAATGCATGCTCCGCAACGTGCTCACATGCAGGCTACAAGGTTGGTAAGGAGCTCTTGTGATGGGACCTCCCATTCCTCCACCAGCTCGGTACACAACTACTGGATGTCGTTGGCGCCTGTGAACGATCTGCAATACGTCTTCCACACTTGCCACATGGGATTAAGATGGGGCAACGAGCAAGCTAGTCCATTCGCCGAATATCTTCACGTTCCAAGATATTCTCCACCTGCGCTGTTCTATGAAGTCGTGGCGCGTTAACATCCATAAAAAGGAAGTCATGATCGAATGCATCCCTGAAAAGACGCACAGGGGACGGGGTACAGTGTCACAATAACGCTGATTGGTGAACGTACCGTGTTCGATGATTTGGATGTCAGTACGCCCATCCAACTTTATGCCTCCATACACCATAACACATAGATGACCAAAACGATCATGTTTGGCAATGCTCCCGGGTGGATTCTGCGTTCCCACTTTTCGCGATATGACGGTGCATCCAGAAGCACTACTCAGACAATCTGCTCTCGTCTGAGAAGAGCACGCCACCTCAATCGTCGCTGGTCCAGTCCCTATTCCCTTGGCAGTACCACAAACGATGCCGCAGATACGCGAATGTCAACGGAACACAGCGATCTGAACTGGTCGTCGGGCAAAGACACTACCTCCACATGCTGACGACACCCCACTGTGTAACATGTGCTTGCGTGTACTGCAGTCCTGTTAAATGTGGTTGCAATTGTGCCTGCTGTTTGACATAGGTATCTTCTCGCCTGTTTCACAATATAGCTGATGTAGTTGCCCGTGGTCGACCACATACTTCCGTCGGGCAGCGGTACCTGTGGATAGGAACGCTCTCGCGCATATGAAACAATGCTGTTAGCAAAACCAAACTCCGGCCTAAACCTGTCACATTTTATCCTCATTCCAGTTTATCGATGACTCTTCCCCGAGCGAAGTCGTCCACGTTGCACCGTAATTGCGCGCTGACTGGCACACACTGTCTTTCCCTATTCCTTCAACTGCCTCGTGTTGCGGTGACAGCCCCATGTGAGACTGTAGTTATGCTGTCATCTCACGCGACGTCCAAATTTCTGTGCGCTGCTGGGAGACGTCTTGCATCGTGCTGCTGCCCTTTCAGTAATTCTCACCGAATACTTAGTATGTTATGTTACTGTTATATTTTTCCATTTTCACATTATTTCTAACGATGAAGTAATGATTCAATCACGACTACGGGGCAGACAGAAAAACTTGCGCGATTAGTTAACAACGCTTTACCGCGGCGCTAGACCGATGGCCATAACATGGTGCAGATACAACCCACAAAATGGGGCCGACGGCTGACGTCACTAACACAACGAAGACATTTACAACATGAAATCTAAATCTGACAAACCAACAACCCCCCCCCCTTTCCCTGCCCCACTGCAATCCGACTTTTAAGGTCGTCAGTGTTCCTGTTATTAATGCCTTTAAACTAGACCAAAGTGCAATAATGTGGGTTTTGACCATGGACGTAAATGTAACTGGTCTGCGCAACGTATTTAAAAAATTGGTGGCTAGAAAGCTAAACTTTACCTTCCAACTTAATCTAAACCTCAAGCTATGCCACGTCCAACCTCTCACCGTGACCTTGTATAGTACAGAACACAATTCACAACACAGTCAATGGATCGTCATCTCAAATATACCTCTGTCGGTTAAGTAAACAATATTACCTAAGCACCAAGATCAAGAAATAAATAACATATTACAAACAAACCAAACAATCGTCATTTACAACTGAATCATTTACAACTGAATCACATATATCGTCATTCTTCGCAGAATATATCAGTGTCTCGCGTTGTCCACTACATCCAAGAACTTTTTAGTTGCCCACAAGATAAAAATTTCTCTACTACTTGCAACAGGGCAATCGTCTATTTCAATTATCCCGCGGAAGGTACACAAATAAGATAATGAACAGTAAACTTAAGGAAATCGCCTATCAGCAAATTTTATGCCTTTTATGGAATTACTTATAGTTCGTCTTGTAATTATAACACGCTGGTGGATTCTTAATGCATCGTCTCTTTCCTGAAATTTTCCATGATTTCTTACACGAGTTAAGAGACTGTATGTATAACTAAAAGGAGGAGGAATCCTTGCTGACAAGCAGACGTGTTCTGAAAGACGCTTCGCAAAATGCCCCTTCAATTCAATTCTCTCATTCCTCCCCGAGGCTCCAAAAGTGCATACTTCATTTGGGTTTAAATTTTGTAATTACAGTTAACATAGATCACGCTGATATTGACACATTCGCGCCGTTATCCCTCGTCCCACACAACGGAAGTCTTCGAACACAGCAAAGAGTTCAAAAAATGGTTCCAATGGCTCTGAGCACTATGGGACTTAACATCTGAGGTCGTCCGCAGCTCGTGGTCGCGCGGTAGCGTTGTCGCTTCCCGGCGGGGTTAGGGATTTTTCTCTGCCTCGTGATGACTGGGTGTTGTGTGATGTCCTTAGGTTAGTTAGGTTTAAGTAGTTCTAAGTTCTAGGGGACTGATGACCATAGATGTTAAGTCCCATAGTGCTCAGAGCCATTTGAACCATCTGAGGTCATCAGTCCCCTAGAACTTAGAACTACTTAAACCTAACTAACCTAAGGACATCACACACATCCATGTCCGAGGCAGGATTCGAACCTGCGACCGTAGCACTCGCGCGATTCTGGACTGACGCGCCTAAAACCGCTCGGCCATCGCGGCCGGCAGCAAAGAGTTCACCCTACACAAAATGGCTATTATGACACTTTTATCTCGTCAGCAGCAAAACACACTTATTGGCAATTTTAATGAAAAACAGTATTAAGCAGGGAATACACTGCTATTTAAATTAGTTGCTTTTATCCACAGTCCGGGGAGTAAATTCTTCGCAATAACAATGTCCTGTTTGTACACTCAAAGCCGAATCGTCTGTGGTTCCTGCTGCAGTTCGAACTTCACTGTTGACAATTTTGGAGAAATATGTAACAGTCGCGTAGTTACGGCGTTTGCAGTTATTGGCTGTTTTCGCGACGCCGCCAAATTAAAAACAGCGAACACGACCAATTAAGTGTTAGTCTGTCGGAACTGACTAATAAGGCCCGACGACAGAATTGTTGTCAATGTCATATGCAGGCAGTCCGACAAGCTATCCGTCAAGAATATCAGTGAAAAATTGTTTGCAAAGCTAACATAGCGAAGTAGTAAAGAAACAATGCAGAGAGCTTCGTGCTACTTCGCAGGAACAAAGACACCTCGTTGACTATGGGGCTTGTAACGTCGGCTTCAATGTCAAGGACTGCTAATGGTTGTGTTAGCAGACCGGAATCCATCCTACGAGCAAGTTCAGTTATTGCGTAACCCGTCAGCAAGACAGAGTGGTGCATATGTAATTTACTAGAGTTAAGGACAAACGTTACGCTTCCTCACGATGCTCTCTTGAGTTACGGAATTAGGCACTGTTGCTGATTCATCCGTCGCAAGCGCCTCGTGGCTGTCTTCGATATGAAAACGCCATATATCGAACTGTTCTCATACGTAAAATTGGCGCATTATTAATAATTACGTTCAAAGCTCCACAATACTGCAATAATTATAACACATACAAGTTTCGATTGAACATCATAAGAAATTGACGACTGTCAACGCATACAGCAACACATTTTCGGACATTTCTACATGGGATGACAATATAGTACACTGCTGCTGGCCTGTCACATGAGCTACCTGCAAGAAACGGCAAACAACTATCGTAGGGGAAAAGATGATCTTCCAGTACAGTAGCAACGATCTTTCCTCATTCGTCCCAGCTCAGCTTACACTCGTACTTTCTCTTTATGGCATCAGGTACCCGCAATGCAACCACGCGCGATTCTACTTGTGTCTCGGGTTGGATTCCCGACCACGTCGGAGATTTTCTCCGCTCGAGTAGTGGGTGTTCGTGTGGTCTTAATCATTTCATCTCATCTTCACCAACGCACAATCGCTGGACTGTCGTCAAAAAGAATGATTTGCACCAGCCGGCCGTACACCCCAGATGGGGTCTCCCGAACAATAACGCCACATGATAATTGCATTTCTATATCGCGGCGGGCAATGATCATGTTTCGGCTCATCAATGTATAAACCGCAAACCACTGTACGGTGCCTGGTGGAGGGTACTTCGACCCTCGACCCAATATCAACATTTTCTGTGCTTCCTGATCTCACACTGAGTAAAGAAAAAGACTGCATAAGTGCCTTTTTACGTACCCTAATCTCTCTGACCAGGAATCCTAGGCGAGATATATGGTAGCGGCAGAGAAATTGTGAAATACTGTTCCTTGAACACAGCTTCTTTAAATTTATCCAACAATTTTTGAAACTGAAAACCGTGTTTTGACTACAATTGATTTATTTATTTTATGATCAGTTTCGATCTTAAGATCATCAGATGAGTCTGTCTTTCTAAACTACTAGTACCGAGCGAGGTGCTGCAGCGGTTAGTACACCGGACTAGTATTTGGGAGGACGATGGTTAAAATCCCCCTCCCAGATTTAAGTTTTCCCTGATTTCCCTAAATCGCTCCAGGCAAACGCCTTTGGAAAGGGCTCGGCCCATTTTGCTCGCCATCCTTTCATAGTCCGAGCCTGTGCTCAGTCTCTACTGACCTCTCTGTCGACGGTACGTTAAACTCTCCCTCCATTCTGTTCTAAATTAGCAAACGAAACATTAAAGAAGTTGTAAACAAGATAGGCACTGTCTGAAGATGTAGTGTATCTTGGTTACAAGTTTTTTTTTAAATGTTTTGTTTACGATTAAGAAGGAGAGACGTATCTGACGATGATCTCCTAGATCGAAATCAGTTATAAAATAAAGAAAACAAAATTGCGATCAAAGACTGTTTTCAGTTCCACAAATTTTGAACACCGGGTCGCTGTATACCTTGATGTGATGTCATACTTCATCATAATCTAACAGTGTTTCGCGAGGACTACTTTGTCTTTCCTTCCGTTTATGCAACCCGAGCATATTTGTTCCCCTTCTGTATGAATTCTATCGACTTGTAATCCGAACAGCGCCCTTCTAAATTCATTGGATGTCTGCTGTGAATATATTTTTTTGTTAGGAATTTAATACTTCGGCTGTTTGGGAGATGTACTCAGGTACATCGTCACACTAATACACGAGAAATAGAATGGAAGGTTTGGAACCGTTCATTGACTTGGTTTATGACTAGAACTTGCTAGCACAGAGATCTGACTACAGGATCTGATTA